>NC_034201.2:21543215-21720715 GCF_002021735.2 Oncorhynchus kisutch
TCCCAACAACCAATATAGTTGTGTCCACCCTCCTACCAAGAAAAGACTTCCCAGGAATACGTTAGCCCTATTATAAATAATAGAAACAGTTCTGACCAAATACTGAACAAAAATGGGAAGGAGTTAGTGCATCTCTGTCGAGCCTTAGGCCTGTTAATGCTTAATGGTAGAAATAGAGGGGACTCTTTAGGTCAGTTTACTTACTGCTCAGCTCTTGGGACAAGTGTAGTCGATTATGCCATCACTGACATTGACCCCTCCTCCATTAGTGCATTCACTGTCAGACCACAGACACCATTGTCAGATCACAGTCAGATCACCGTGTGTCGGAAGAAATTGACCGGCAATATTCATTTAAAAAAACAGCCCAATAAACTCTACAACATAAACCAATCGTACAGATGGGCTCCAAACAGTGCAGAGAGATTCATTGAAACATTGAACTCAAATGAAATGATGAACTCTATACAGTTTTTCAATAACTCACAATACCAAAACAATAAAGATGGTGTCTTCAGCTACACAAAACATCAACTGCATATTCCAAAAAGCAGCCTCGAAAGCAAATGTGAGAAAACCAAAGCAATGCAACATCAGAAACAAAAAACTAAATGTTTCTGAAAAATGGTTTGATAATGAATGTAAAACAATTAGAAAACACCTGAGACAAATGTCAAATGAAAAACATAAGCAGCAAAACAACCCATAGCTACGCTATGAATACTTTTAAACTCTGAAACAGTATAAACAAAGACACAAATGCAAGAAATTGAATTATACCAACAAGACACGCAATTGACCAAAATCAGTTCTGGGACATGTGGAAATATTTAAGCACAACAAAGCCACAAGAATTAGCCATACAAGATGTAGGAATTTGGAAAACTTATTTTGATCATCTATACAAAAACATCCCACAAAAAGACTTACAACAGAACCAATTAGAAATTAAAGAAAAATTGAACATCCTTGAATCAGTGTTACGGTTTTCTTCCGTCGAAGGAGAGTCGGACCAAAATGCAGCGTGGTAATTTACATACATGTTTAATAAAGAAGAAAAGCGAACAATACAAAAACAACAAACGGAATGTGAAAACCTATACAGCCTATCTGGTGAACGACAGAGACAGAGACAGAGACAGAGACAGAGACAGGAACAATCACCCACAAAACACTCAAAGAATATGGCTGCCTAAATATGGTTCCCAATCAGAGACCACGAGAATCACCTGCCTCTGATTGAGAACCGCCTCAGGCAACCATAGACTTTGCTAGAACACCCCACTAAGCCACAATCCCAAAACCTACGAAAAACCCCCATACATAAACACAACACAAAAATAAACCCATGTCACACCCTGGCCTGACAAAATAAATATAGAAAACACAAAATACTAAGACCAGGACGTGACAATCAGTCATTAAAAACAACCAAAATCCATTAGATTACCCAATAACCCAACAAGAACTAAATGAAAAGCTAAAATCTATTAAATCAAAAAAGGCTTGTGGTGTAGACAACATCAGAAATGAAATGCTGAAAAACAGCACACCTGAGTTGCAAAATGCTGTGCTTAAATTGTTCAACATGGTTTTAACTTCTGGCTGCTTCCCTGATGTCTGGAACCAGGGGCTCATCTCCCCTATCCACAAAAGTGGAGACAAATCAGACCCCAATAATTACAGGGGAATTTGCGTCAACAGTAACTTGGGAAAGATTTTCTGTAGCATTTTGAATTCAAGAATTCAAACCTTTCTTCAAGAAAAAATGTAATAAGTAAATGTCAAATTGGCTTTCTTCCTAACCATCGCACTACTGACCATATACACCTTACACACACTAATTAATAAACACGTCCACCATAAAAAAGAGGGCAAAATCTTTGCTTGCTTTATTGACTTTAAAAAAGCATTTGATTCGATTTGGCACGAAGGGCTATTCTACAAAATTCTACAAAGTGGGCTTGGTGGTAAGGTGTATGACTTAATAAAATGTATGTACACAGAAAACAAGTGTGCAATAAAAATCAAAAACCAAAGAACAGAATTTTTTTCACAATGTCGAGGTGTGAGACAAGGCTGCAATTTGAGTCCAAATCTTTTCAACATTTATATCAATGAATTAGCAGACATGTTGGACCAATCTCCAGCCTCAGGACTCACACTATTTGACACAGAGGTGAAATGCCTGCTATATGCTGATGACTTGGTACTTATATCACCAACCAAAGAAGGTCTTCAACAAAACATTAATATTCTGGAGCAATATTGTCATAATTGGGCCCTGGCAGTAAATTTCCAAAAAACTAAAATCATGATTTTCCCCCCCAAAAAACGAGATGTCAGAAACACAAATGTAAATTCACCCTGAACAACACCTTAATTGAGCACACAGAAAATTACACCTACCTTGGTCTGACCTACCTTATCTGCATCGGGAAACTTTAATATGGCAGTGAATGCACTCAAAGAAAAAGCCCGCAGAGCAATGTATGCAATAAAAATGAAATTATTCAAAATCAACATCCCAATAAAAATTTGGACTAAAATATTTGACAGTGTAATCCTACCAATAGCACTTTATGGAAGTGAGGTTTGGGGGCCACTCAATAAACTGGATTTTGAAATGTGGGACAAACATCCAAGCCCTACATGCAGAATTCTGTTGGAAAATCCTACAAGTCCAGAGAAATACACCAACTAATGCATGTAGGGCAGAATTGGGCCGTTTTCCAGTAATAATGAAAATACAGAAAAGATCATTAACATTTTGGCTCCATCTAAATTCAAGTCCAAATTCGAGTCTGCAATTTAAAGCACTTCAAACCCAAGAGCTGAGCCCAGAAACGAGCCCTCTCAGTCAGCTGGTGTTGGACCTCACCAACCAAGCTGACACCAGCACTGCTTCAAAAGAAAGAATTCCAATAAGCAAAATCATGAACCAATCAAAGGAATCATATTTACAATACTGGAAAAACGAAACAAAATCCCAAAGCCGACTAAATTGCTATCTGACCCTAAACAGAGAATATGAATTGGCTGATTATCTCTACTCTGTCAGAGATACGAAGCAGAGACCGATCCTTACCAAGTACAGGCTGAGTGACCACCGATTGGCAATAGAAACCGGCAGACATAAAAAGACATGGCTACCCAAAGAGGAGCGTGTATGTGGTCACTGCATGACAGGGGAGGTAGAGACAGAGATGCACTTTCTCCTTTACTGTGATAAATATTCCTCACAAAGAGATTCATTATTCACAGAAATGACTACATATATTCCAAATTGAACCCAGAGGAAAAACTAAGAATACTCATGGGCGAAGGAGCAATGGCTCCTCTTGCAGCCAAATATGTATTTTCCTGCCATAGCCTGAGGGACACTGAATAATAACATATGCATAGTAAACAGTAACTTACTTATTATTACTATTATTGTTATTACTATAATTATTAATGTTTATCATTCCAAATATGGGTGGTAATGCTAGTGATAACAGTTTAGTGATGGTAGTAGTAGTCATAGTAATGATGATTGTAGTTGTAGTACTGATATAAAGAAGAAGATGACCGTTATTTAGTTATAAGTTAGTTATAGTTTCATTTTCCATAATTTGATTTTATATTTATTACATTTCTACTATTGACTGTTACCATTTTATTGTTATTATTTTTGTATTTAATTTTGCATTATTATTTACTACCATTTTATATTATTACTTGCTATCATTTATAATTTTGTTACAATGTATATTGTATACATTGTTGCTTTGGCAATATTGACACAATGTTTTTCATGCCAATAAAGCAGCTTGAATTTGAATGAATTTGAATTTGAATTTGAGAGGGAGAGAGAGAATGAGAGAGAGAATTTGAGAGAGAGAGAGACACAGAGAGAGAGAGAGACAGAGAGGGAGGGAGGGAGAGAATGAGAGAGATCATTTGAGAGAGAAAGAGAGAGGGAGAGAATGAGAGAGAGAATTTGAGAGAGAGAGAGACACAGAGAGAGAGAGAGACAGAGAGGGAGGGAGGGAGAGAATGAGAGAGATCATTTGAGAGAGAAAGAGAGAGGGAGAGAATGAGAGAGAGAATTTGAGAGAGAGAGACACAGAGAGAGAGAGAGACAGAGAGGGAGGGAGGGAGAGAATGAGAGAGATCATTTGAGAGAGAAAGAGAGAGGGAGAGAATGAGAGAGAGAATTTGAGAGAGAGATATGGAGAGAGAATGAGAGAGAAAGAGAGAGGGAGAGAATGAGAGAGAGAATTTGAGAGAGATAGAGACAGAGAGAGACAGAGAGGGAGTGAGAGAGAGAATGAGAGAGAGATGGAGAGAGAATGAGAGAGACAGAGAGAATGAGAGAGAGAATTTGAGAGAGAGAGAGAGCTCACTACTCTGCGAACAGCAGTTCAAGTTGTTACATGTTGGGACGTTGTTTGCAAGTGAATCTGTTTTAGGGAGCATCAGAATGCAAGAAATGATAGATCGACAATCTGCTGAGGGGGGCCGGGCGAGGCTGTCTGCATACACTGTCTGGAACATAATACATGCATGCACGTGCACACACAGGTTTATTATTTCTTATTGTTGCTGCATTGTCGAGAAGGAACCTACAAGTAAGCATTTCGTTGGAAGATGCATACCATGTGTATCCCGTACCTACAACTAATAAAACATGAAACTGCAAACTTTGAGGGAAGGCTGAATCTGCAATCTTACAGCTTCTTACATACTTTCAGTTAAGCTCAATGCTAATTCATACAATTCATTTAACCAATGATCTGTAACAAAGAAGGGAGCTAGAAATGCATAGAACTCTTTTCTGACCAGTTTTTCCTGCTAGTTTAGATGTATTATCAACAAGCGATAAAGAAAGAGCCAAACCATGACATTGATTTAACCTTTTTTCCCCACTGTAAGTGGAGACAACCACAAATGGCATCGGAACAGTTAAGACAGACAAAGGGAGTCCTCCAACAGTGCTCCTTTTCACCACTGCATCTACAAGCTGCTATTCATTCAGACAATAGTTGTGGTGATGAATAGGACAACTAGTTGATCAACTCCTCCTCAGCACACAGAATCCCAAATCTACTCCCTTCTTTCTCTCTTTACTTCCTCTCATGAAAAGCCATGGAGTAACAAGATGTGCTGGAATGAAAGAACGAAAGAAAGTCCTTGGCTCCACTGGAAGGAAAGAGATCCTAATGGTAAACAAGCTGGAACAAGAGCCTTAGGCTCTCTCCACAAGCTGTAATCCTCTCCTCCTCAGTCCCTGGAGGGGCACTAAGTCACTGGAAAAGGATGGAGGGATGATGCAATGGGGAGACAGAGTGAGCTGAGCATTCAATGAGTATGTCCCGCTAGGGCGGAAGGGGTGTGAGGAGGGTGAGAGAACCTAAGCCCTGGGGTTATCTGATTGGGAGGCTTCAAGGTGGAACAGCCTCCTCCTTGCCCATTGAGGTGTGAGGGATTAGGTTGGAGATGCCTTTAGTCTGCTGAACACACTGTAGCCTCTGAAAAATGGGCTGAGAGAGAGAGAGAGAGAAAAGCACAGCATAGGAACAGATATACCAGGGCAAAAGTAACATTGAAATCGTTAATCATATTTTACTGCTTGTTAATGTCATGTTTCAGCTATACACACACGAATGATGGAGATGGTCGTGTTGACGTGATTGTGATTGAAATCAGATACATTCAAGGACTTCTTTGCGTTGGCTCAATGAGAGGAAAGCCCTGGAGGGGAGCTGATTTACATCTAATGTACACATGTAGACACATTTGCCTGCAGTCATCAGCCAGCCTGGCTGCATAGACCAGACGCAACATAGTAAATGTACATTTGTGCCCCTCAAATTAGTATGTTTGGTATGGTTACATAGGACAGTAGGTTACTTAAGCCAAAAAAATGAAATAGGGAGGTTGGTGTTCGAATCACATCACAGACAACTTTATCAGTTTAGCTAATTAGTTACTTTGCAACTACTTTAACTACTTTGCAACTACATACATAGCATGTTATCTAACCCTTCCCCTAACTCTAAACTTAACCTCTAGCCTAGCTGGGTTGTTACACCAATAAGGTGTATTTTGAGTAGTGTAGAAAAACAGTTTTGAACATTCTATCATAAAGAGTATATGTTAAACTGAACAAAAAATATGTTTTACCATCTCAAGGTTAAATCTTTTTAAAAAGACTATAGTAACTGCCTATTAAGTGCCAAATAGTGGGTTGATTACTTAAATCATCCATAAATCCCCTTGTGACAGGGAGGAATTGAAGATTGTTGTGTGCAACAGGGAGGGGCAAATGAATGCAAATTGTTAAAACGTATCTAGCCTGTCTCTCTATGGGTAAGAGCATTGACATGTTATGCTCAACCCACTCAGTTTTCCACCAGAAAATGGTAGAACCAGTTCACCTGCTTTTACACTATGTGTCACGTCTGCTCCCACTCTTCCCTCCCAGCCTGGCACTTGAGGGCGCCAGGCTGCCCTGCATCACGTACTCCTGCCATCAATTAAGCACACCAGCCTTCCCTCGTCACGCGCTTCAGCGATATTGGACTCACCTGGACTCACTTATCATCTGTTTATTACCTCCCCT
This sequence comes from Oncorhynchus kisutch, assembly GCF_002021735.2. Taxonomy (NCBI): domain Eukaryota; kingdom Metazoa; phylum Chordata; class Actinopteri; order Salmoniformes; family Salmonidae; genus Oncorhynchus; species Oncorhynchus kisutch. The sequence goes on from NC_034201.2 coordinate 21,549,823, forward strand.
ATATTTGTCAGTTTCCCTGCGCTGTTCCCTGCTGCATGGATAGTTTTTTGTCTTTCTTTTCTTCTATGCTGATGCTGTTCCTGTCTCGTTCCTTGTCCGTTATTTATTAAACGTTTTACTCCCCGTACCTGCTTCGTCTCTCCAGCATCAATTCCATGTGACACAATGATTAATGATATTAAATGTTCAATGTTTTTAAGGAATAGTTACACCATTAAAATGAGAGTTCAGTCCACATAACAGGGTTCACCTTCAAATAATAATCTTCAGAAATGACTTTGTCAAAGCAACAAAATAAGTAGGGATTTACAATGATGGTGAAAACTTGGATAAATGTTGGGATGAAGTTGTTTAAAATCTTCCTAGAAGCCACAGAGTGGCTCAAGGGCATGTCAAAATGCTGAATTTTGTCACCTTAGAAAGTCTTTATTCATATTAAGACGCACTTCATTAAAGTGCATAAAATGCATTTAAAATTCAATATAAAAATATATATTTGTGCACAATTTGTACATAAAATATCAAAGGGATGCAAAAGGCACTCATTTCATGGAATGACCCAGCTAACGTTAGCTACAACAAATTGGAATTCGTAACATATTATATGTATTGGCAACTTGTAACATATTGTACGAATTGGAATTCATAACATATATGAATTGGAGGATGTAACATATCATATGAAATGGATGATGGACATCCACAAATTAAAGCATATCATACATATAACATATAATCCTAAATAGAGGGGAACACGTTTACATTTACTCTGCTACATTGACCCCTGAGTCCAGGTTGCATCATCTCACACCTGCATACTCTACTCTGCTTTGTGTGCGTGCATGCATGAATGTGTCCCATTGGATTGCTGGATCCATATCAACTGAGTGCAATAAGATCACGTTATTTAACCAATTACACAAACTCCCAGCACAATCATACATTTACATAACAACATTTTATTATGGAGGATACTATGGATAATAGGCATTGGACTGAAGCATTGTTGAACCGTTTAACATTTTTTATAGTCTCTTTTATGAAGCAGATGGGCCAGTCCTCCTGAAGGACTGCAGTGCAGGGTCAGCTGGGTTTCACTTCGACTCCTAATGGTTTCATTGAAGTGGATTTAGTGGGCACGCAGGAAGTTAATTGACCTAAGCAGGTGATCAAGTTGTGAAGAGGCAGCTAATTGGCCTGGACTGGAGCTCTGACTGAAGCAGAAGAGTCTCCTCTAGAGCTATCAGTGTAAGACTATAAACAATTTGAGCTACGTAGCAGGGCAAACACTGAAGGATTTTTTGTGGCCTTGGAAATTAAACAACGCTCAATATTTAGTCTCTAAAATAAAATAGAAATGATTTAATCCAAAGTCAAATGAAAAACGCTTCCACAAAACATGGTGGTTGAGACTGCATGTGTTCCCCCAGATGGAGAGGCCTGTCTGCTTATTCATGGGAGTAATGTGCGTAAATCTCATGTGATGGACTCTTTCTGACATATTTTCCAGTCAGCGCCCAACATGGCAATAGTCTACAAACTCAACCCATACATCGGTATGCTTTGAGGAAGTGAAGGGTCAAGTTAACAAATTTGTTTGAATTGATAAAACACACATACTAATTATGCTCTAAGAAGATGACCATGGAGGAAACTCAGAAAAACACAGTATCTAAAAGGAGGATTGCAATTGAACCTTGACTGAACCAAGTTTGTTTCACTGTCAGAATTTAAACAGAGGAAAAAAGCAGTTGAAAAGGAAGGGTTTGGATTACACAGCCTTTTGACCGGATAACCATCTCCATGTGGGTTTGTCTGCATGTGTTCTCTACAGAGGCTGCAGGAAATGGGATCCAGCACTGACGTTTTCACCACAGGAATGTAGGGGTCCGAAAGGAGATGTATTAGGGGCTGGTGGGCCAGGAGATGGGGACCGGGGATGAGGGAAAAACATGGTTACCAATTACTAACTGTCAACGGAAACTCTTCTGACAAGTCTCATAGAACTTAGTCAAACGGTCATTCATTAAAATAACACTTTTGTGTCTTAACTCTTCACACTGGTAGGAATTGGCCTATATGGATAGGGCTAAATTGAAATGTTTCTTACAGAAGAAATATGAAAAGCAGATGCATAACCATGGTAGCAACTAAAATGGAACAGTTTGGAGATTATGGGAAAGATATTAGGCCAGGTGAGGACATTATTAGACACAACAGTTCACCTGACAAGACTGAATCCAAACATGACACTGTTGATTTTTATGTGTATTTTACATTTACTGTACCTTTCGATAGCGAAATCTGAAAATACTCTGGACACATTCAGTAACATGCTAAGATTTGGGGTAGGTGCAAGATTAGGAAGAAACATGTCAAGGGTTTGAGTGAGAGGTCTAACTGGTGTGGACAGTTCCTAAGTGTGCACAGATCCTAAGTAATTTCATTGCATTTTAAGTACTCAAAGAAGTGTCTTCAACTATAAGGTACTCTTTTGAGCTAGAGCAAGCGTAGTTGTTTTGTGTGGAACACAGCCCTGCATCCTGCCAGAAATCTAATTAAAATTAAAAACAGGCTCCGACCCTGGTTCGACAGTGATCTTATCTCACCTCAAGAATCCTCAACGTCTCATCTTTCAAAATACATAGACTCCTCTTAATTTACAGCATTTCCCTCACTGAGACAAGAAAAACAGTGCAAAAATTGCCCAATTAGGGAGGGATGGGTGCAACTTTTTGTTGAGGAGTGTGCTCAAATTCAGAATGGCTGTAAGTCAAAACCCATACAGAGCTGTGAAGCAGAGACTCTGAGGTTTGATGTCCTGTATAGCAGGTTACTGTACAGATACTGCGTTCCAATTAAGGTGCTTATCAGTGCCCAAATCTGCCTTTTTCAACCCATCTACGGATACGAGTGTAAAGGGCTACTGTGATTACCAGTACTCAATTTCACCCACAACACATACAGCTTAAACTATCATTAATTCATTGAAAAAAATGAAATTCATAACGTTTCATCATCTGTGACTCTGGGTGTCTGTCCTTGAATAAATCCCCTCGGTTTAATCCCCAATCTATTGACTAGAGATTACTGCCAAAATGCTGGAGATAGTAAGATTGAAGGAGAAGGAGAAAGGGAGCAGAACATTTCCTACAGACCGGTGGAAAATGAGGTTTTTTGGTGAGAAAAATTTAAATAAATTAAATCTGGGTGAGATTTTCTGCCTTTGTGAGACTCTAAACTAAGGCCTAGCCTGTTTCAATATACCTATTGTAAAACAATTTCCGCTAAGGAATGCATTTTTGTATTAACATCTGATCATGGTTTAGCCTCTGCTCATGCCAAGTTCCGTGCAGCGAAACATTAGTTAAGAAAATGCTCTGAGGCCAACTGAGCTTGACTGATAACAACTTAAGCACTTTGCTTCATGTGGGGCTGCCTTTCCCTCTGTCTCTGCATTCATTGTAATTTGTGTTATAGGGGATGGGCAAGCTTACACGCTCACTTTAAATTAAAATGTAGTCAGCATAACCAACCATGGATTCATTCAAATTTAACATCTGATCAGGCTATGAGGTTGGGTGTTTGTTTTTTTTAAAGGTTGGGTGTTTTTTATTTTTGGTTATCAATTTAATCTTCATCATAGGCTATCACACAGCTGTCTATCTCTCCCTTCTTGACAAGTTATATGTCAATGTATATGATAAACTAGCCTACATTGTTTTAGCATTATCATATAATATATACTAGTTGTCCCACACAATAAAATCAGGGAGGGGACTGTGGATTGGTCTCCGTCCGTTCGTCCATTTGTCCATACCACGCGATATCTCAGACAGCACTGGCCTGATTTTGACGAAACTTGGTTGAATGATGAGTCTTGCCATAGAGATCCGGCATTTACAAAGTACACTGATTGGCCGAAGGCAGGAGCTGTAGTAATTAACAGAAATGTGTGAGTCACACCAGAGAGGGATAAATGGGCCCAAAATCTTCTCTAGGAGTTTATTTTTTTCACTCACAAAGTGAGAGGTTTGTGTATAGATGAGAGAGTGTTGAATTTGGTTAACAACAAATGGAATGGCTTATTTTCTTTATGTGTCTTATTTGATAGAATAAACATTTTATAGTCCTTAGGTTGTTAGGAGTAATATAAATAGGACACGTGACATCCCGGCAACTTTGAGAAAAAATACTTAATATTGGAGTGCCTGTTGTTCACATGTGTATTTGCCCTCTCATTGGCTAGAATGGTCCCACCTGATCTTGCCTCTTCCCGACTGCAGTCCATTTTTCAAAACATGTGTTTTCATTGTTACAGTGGCCAATGGAGTATCTGGTCAATATAATGGATAATATGTGATCACATAAAATAACTTAAACTCGTTAGTCACACGCGATATCTCAATGGGTCCAAGGGTGGGTGCTGTATCATTCATGGGGGATAACATGTTTACTGTTGCCTTTTTTTGTAGCCAACACCTGGGATTTGAAGGTAGACCTAGGTTTTTAGGAAAGGAGAAATGTAATTTGCTTTTGTGTCAGATGAGCTAGTGGCTTTGATTGATGTGTCCTTTTAGGTGTGTGTGTGTGTGTGTGTGTGTGTGTGTGTGTGTGTGTGTGTGTGTGTGTGTGTGTGTGTGTTCGCTAAATCTCTATATGTCCATTCAGAAAGCTTCTTAAAGTAGCCTGTCTGTACTCCATCTCTTTAATCAGATAGAAGGAAAGACAATAACTGAAGTGAGCATAACAAACATTTAGGCAAGTGTCATGATGGTCAGCATATGTGTGAGGAATGACGACAGGTGCCAGTTCCTGCCATGATTCAATCATCTTACAATATATATAGTAGCAGTATTTCTCTCATTATGTCTTCCTCTCTAGCCACTTTGGACAACCTATGCCACGGAGAATGATTGCAGCAGCAGCGTTTGTGTATCAGACTTGGTGTGAATAGTTTTGTGCATCAAAATCGGAATCCGTATTGTTTTTTCGGACGAAAAAAACACAAAGCAGTTGGTGTGAAAAGGCCTTTTGTATAATTTCAGACAGTAGTTTTGAAAGCATTTGTATATATTTTTTCAATCGTATGATATGTTACAAATTCCAATTTGTACAATATGTTACAAATGTGTTAGCGATTAAGATCCTGGACAGCATCTTTAAGTTGCATAAGGTGGAATAGATGTAGCACTATGAGCAGAGGAAATTAAATAAACCCTCTCAAAATGAGAGACAAAGGGGGGTTGGGAAGGAAGAAGGGGAGGAGGGAATCCATTTACATGTAGGTGATTAGGTAAGTGTAAAACATTAGTGCACAGACACTGTTATTACACTCCTGGGTCTGTGTGCTGTATTGAGGCTCCTGTCCACTGTGGCTGAGTGATCCTGGACTTCCTGACTGGCCGATCCCAGGTGGTAAGGGTAGGTAACAACACATCCGCCATGCTGATCCTCAAAACGGGGGCCGCTCAGGGGTGCATGCTCAGTGCCCTTATGTAATCCCTGTTCACTCATGACTGCATGGCCAGGCACGACTCCAACACCATCATTAAGATTGATGTTGACACAACAGTGGAAAGGCCTAATCACCGACAACGATGAGACAGCCTATAGGGAGGAGGTCATAGACCTGACCTTGTGGTACAAGGACAACAACCTCTCCCTCAATGTGAGCAAGACAAAGGAGATGATTGTGGACTACAGGAAAAGGAGGACCGAGCACACCCCCATTCTCATCGACAGGGCTATAGTGGAGCATGGTGAGAGCTTCAAGTTCCTTGGCATCCACATCACCAACAAACTAAGATGGTCCAAACACACCAAGATAGTCGTGAAGAGGGCACAACGAAACCTATTCCCCCTCAGAAGATTGAAAAGATTTGGCATGGGTCCTCAGATCCTCAAAAGGTTTTACAGCTGCACCATTGAGAGCATCCTGACGGGTTGCATACCTGCCTGGTATGGCAACTGCTTGTCCTCCGACCGCAAGGCACTACAGAGGGGAGTGCGTACGGCCCAGTACATCACCGGGGCCAAGCTTCCTGCCATCCAGGACCTCTATACCAGGCGGTGTCAGAGGAAGGCCCTAGTCATAGACTGTTCTCTCTGCTACCGCATGGCAAGGTCCAAGAGGCTTCTAAACAGCTTCTACCCCCAAGCCATACGACTCCTGAACAGCTGATCAAATGGCTACCCAGACTATTTGCACCCCCCCACCCCAACTGCTACTCTCTGTTATTATCTATATATTGTCACTTTAACAACTCTACCTACGTGTACATATTACCTCGACACCAGTACCCCCTGTATATAGCCCCGCTATTGTTATTATGATCCAAGATGGCGTAGCAGTCAGAAGTATTTGTCCATCGTCTTGTCGTGTCCCATGTACATACAGTATATTTTTATATATTTTTCTTCACATATCTTTCAATATTTTTCTAAACCCTCTCCTGCAAATACTCTCCTGCAACCCGCCTCACCCAATGTGTTGTGGACCTGCTTTTTCTCTAACATATTTTTCTTTGCCTCTATTACTGGAACCAACATAAACTAGCCAGCTAACGGTCATCAGCTAACCTCTAGCTCGGAAAGCTCTCGCTAGTTTGTACAACGCGATTCAACCGGAGCATACCGGACCTATTTTTCTCTCCATATCCCCGGATTCCTATCGCAAGCTCTGAACCTTCTCACCTTCCGACCTTCGCAGCTAACGTCCCCTGAATGCTAGCTGTCTAGAGCACAATGGACTGTTGGCTTACGAGGTCCATCGAATACATTCCGAAGCTACTAGTTAGCATTCAGCTATCCTTTGCTAGCGGTCATCAGCTACCTTTATCCCGGACAACTCTCGCCAGTCTGTACACTGTGACTCAAACCAGAGCTAGTCGGACTTATTCTTCTCGATATCTCTGGATTCCTACCGCAAGCTCTGAACCTATTTTTTTCAAAATTTTTATTATGATTATTATGATTATTATTTTTTGTTTCACAAATTATAGCAGCTAATGACCCCTGAACACAGCGCCGCTAATCTGCGGCCTGCTAGCTATCTTAAGCACATTGGACCGCTGGCTTAAGAGGCCCTTCGGACATATTTCTTCAGCCACTATACATATTCTGCCAATTGTCCTGGTTTACCACACGGAGCCCTGCTGATCCGTCCGCTGATGTAACTGCACGAGGGGGCCACAACAGACTTCCCTCCGTCGCGTCATCCCTCTAAGGCCTTTCTGTTAGCCTGCTAGCCCCGTGCCTCTAGCTGTCTGAAGCCACGCACTGGACTTGTATGATCACCCAGCTACGCATGCCTTTCCCTAACGTCACCATACCGTGTCGATTGCTGTTCTGGTTTGTAATTCTTGTTTTATTTCACTGTAGAGGCTCTAGCACTGCTCAACATGCCTCGACTAACAATTTAGTTCCACCTCCCACACACGCAGTGACATCACCTGGTTGAAATGCTATTTCCAGAGACAATATCTCTTTCATTATCACTATATGCACAGGTTTACCCCACTGTATTCACATCCTACTATACCTTTGTCTGTACATTATGCCTTGAATATATTCTACCGTGCCCAGAAATCTGCTCCTTTTACTCTCTATTCCTCTGGCGGTGTAGAGGTTAATCCAGGCCCTGCAGTGTCTACCTCCACTCCCATCCCCCAGGCTCTCTCATTTGCTGACTTCTGCAACCGTAAAAGCCTTGGTTTCAGACATGTTAACATTAGAAGCCTCCACCCTAAGTTTGTTTTATTCACTGCCCTAGCACACTCCACCAATCCGGATGTCCTAGCCGTGTCTGAATCCTGGCTTAGGAAGACCACCAAAAACCTTGAAATTTCCATTCCTAACTATAACATTTTCCGACAAGATAGAACTGCCAAAAGGGGCGGTGTTGCAATTTACTGCAAAGATAACCTGCAGAGTTCTGTCTTACTAACGACCACCCCTCATTACTGTCAAACGCTCCCTAAAACACTTCTGCGAGCAGGCCTTTCTAAATCGACCTGGCCGGGGTATCCTGGAATGACATTGACCTCATCCCGACATTAGAGGATGCCTAGTTATTCTTTAAAAGTGCCTTCCTCACCATCTTAAATAGGCATGCCCCATTCAAAAAATGTAGAACCAGGAATATATATAGCCCTTGGTTCACTCCAGACCTGTCTGCCCTTGACCAGCACAAAAACATCCTGTGGTGTTCTGCATTTGCATCAAATAGCCCCCGTGATATGCAACTTTTCAGGGAAGTTAGGAACCAATATACACAGGCAGTTAGGAAAGCTAAGGCTAGTTTTTTTAAACAGAAATTTGCATCCTGCAGTACAAACTCAAAAAAGTCCATGGAGAATAAGAGCACCTCATCCCAGCTACCAACTGCTCTGAGGCTAGGAAACACTGTTACAACCAACAAATCCACTATAATTGAGAATTTCAATAAGCATTTGTCTATGGCTGGCCATGCTTTCTACCTGGCTACCCCTACCCCAGTCAACTGCAATCTGGTTTCCGAGTTGGTCATGGGTGCATCTCAGCCACGCTCAAGGTCCTTAACGATATCATAACCGCCATCGATAAGAGACATTACTGTGCAGCTGTATTCATCGACCTGGCCAAGGCTTTCGACTCTGTCAATCACCACATTCTTATTGACTCAACAGCCTTGGTTTCTCAAATGATTGCCTCGCCTGGTTCACCAAAAACTTATCTGATAGAGCTCAGTGTGTCAAATCGGAGGGCCTGTTTTCCGGACCTCTTGCAGTCTCTATGGGGGTGCCACAGGGTTCAATTCTCGGGCCGACTCTCTTCTCTGTATACATCATTGATTTCGCTCTTGCTGCTGGTGATTCTCTAATCCACCTCTACGCAGATGACACCATTCTGTATACTTCTGGCCCTTCTTTGGACCCTGTGTTGACTAACCTCCAGACGAGTTTCAATGCCATACAACTCTCCTTCTGTGGCCTCCAACTGCTCTTAAACGCAAATAAAACTAAATGCATGCTATTCAAACGATCATTGCCCGCACCTGCCCGCCCATCCAGCATCACTACTCTGGACGGCTCTGACTTAGAATACGTGGATAACTACAAATACCTAGGTGCCTGGCTAGACTGTAAACTCTCCTTTCAGACTCACATTAAGCATCTCCAATCAAACATTAAATCTAGAATCGGCAACAAAGCTATTTCGCAACAAAGCTTCCTTCACTCATGCTGCCAAACATACCCTCGTAAAACTGACTATCCTACTGATCCTTGACTTTGGCGATGTCATCTATAAAATAGCCTCCAATACTCTACTCAGCAAACTGGATGTAGTCTATCACAGTGCCATCCGTTTTGTCACCAAAGCCCCATATACTACCCACCACTGCGACCTGTACGCTCTCGTTGGCTGGCCCTCGCTTCATACCCATTGCCAAACCCACTGGCTACAGGTTATCTACAAGTCTCTGCTAGGTAAAGCCCCGCCCTATCTCAGCTCGTTGGTCACCATAGCATCACCCACTCGTAGCACACGCTCCAGCAGGTATATCTCACTGGTCACCCCCAAAGCCACCTAATTTGGTCGCCTTTCCTTCCAGTTCTCTACTGCCACTGACTGGAACTAACTGCAAAAATCAAGCTGAAGCTGGAGATTCCCATCTCCCTCACTAGCTTTAAGAACCAGCTGTCAGAGCAGCTCACAGATCACTGCACCTGTTCATAGCCCATCTGTATACAGCCCATCTATCTACCTCATCCCATACTGTATTTATTTATTTTGCTCCTTTTGCACCACAGTATCTCTACTTGCACATCCATCTTTTGCACATCTACCATTCCAGTGTTTAATTGCCATATTGTAATTACTTCGCCACCATGGCCTATTTATTGCCTTAACTCCCTTATTTGACCTAATTTGCACTCATTGTATATAGACTTTGTTTTCTTTTTTTTCTACTGTATTATTGACTGTATGTTTTGTTCATTCCATGTGTAACTCTGTGTTGTTGTGTCGAACTGCTATGCTTTATCTTGGCCTGGTCGCAGTTCCAAATGAGAACTTGTTCTCAACTAGCCTACCTGGTTAAATAAAGGTGTTCTCAACTAGCCTACCTGGTTAAATAAAGGTGTTCTCAACTGGCCTACCTGGTTAAATAAAGGTGTTCTCAACTAGCCTACCTGGTTAAATAAAGGTGTTCTCAACTAGCCTACCTGGTTAAATAAAGGTGTTCTCAACTGGCCTACCTGGTTAAATAAAGGTGTTCTCAACTGGCCTACCTGGTTAAATAAAGGTGTTCTCAACTGGCCTACCTGGTTAAATAAAGGTGTTCTCAACTAGCCTACCTGGTTAAATGAAGGTGAAATAAATAAATAAAACATTTACCGCTGATTTTCTTATCTGTTACTCTTTTTTACATTTTTATTTTCTTGAAACTGCATTGTTGGGGGCTTGTAAGTAAGCATTTCACTGTAAGGTTGTATTCGGCGCATGTGACAAATACAATTTGATTTGTTATAGGTGGCAGCATGTGGAAGGAGGGCTGCTGCCTGCTGCAAGCCTCTGCTCTGCTCTGCAGTAAGGGTAAATGAAGAACATGCCAGGAGGATACGTTGATAGAGAGAGGGAGGTGGTGGTGGGTGTGCAGCATCAGACAGAGTAATACTGCCCCCGTGTGAGGAGGATAAAGGAGACCTCTCCCTCTGTCTTCATTGCGGTTTGTTTTATGGTGGATGGGCAAGGTTATCTACATCTGTTGAAAAATCTATTGGTTGGATGGAGGGAGCGGGGGTTGTCTGAGGGGAAGGCAGGGAAGAGGCTGTGGGGATGTTTAATGTTATTCAGAGCTCACTGACCTTTCCTCTGACATGTGTGGTGCCTTTTTGAAAAGGGCAATGATGAAAAATAGGAGCAGGCCTTTCCATACAGGCTAAAGCCACAGCACGAATAGGCCTTTATAATGCCAAAACTGTTTCCTTCATGTAAGGACATGACTAGTACACTGATGTTGACCTCTCCGTAGCATCCCACTGTAAGTGAGTAGGCCTATAACTAAATGATCTGTGTACCGTAGACCTACAGTTCAACAATAAACTATGTAAGTTTCATTGAGCAATATGTACAGTATGTATGTTTTATTTGATATATTATTTTATTAATGCTACACAGAAAATAAGGTGCTACCTAGAACCATAAAGTGTTCTTCAGTTGACCCCTTTACTAAGCCTTGCCCCAAGGTCACTGTTGCAACCTCGGACCACATTTGTCCACAAGCATGTTGGGTTGGCCTGTCACACAATTGTTTTACGGGAACCTGGTAAAATGATTATTGTAGTGTGGCTAGCCACTTGATGGTGCTGAATACAGTCAGAGCTACTAGGTAACCACTTTGGAGTTAGTGTTTTAAAATCGTACCCTGAGGTCAAAAGCAGATAAGAGTTATATTCATTGTATAGCGAACAAAGCTAGATAACATAGCTACATTTGGACAAAACTCGTTATATTACATGGCTAGCTAGATAGCTAGCGTTAGTAACATTGGTGGTCAATGAGAGCTAGCTGATTAGAAAGCAAACAATGCAATAAAAGTTGGTTCCCCAAAATTCTGGGGCAGGGCATAGCGAATTATCAATTGTTCCTATAGGAGAACACTCTAAAAATAACTTTCACAAATACAAGATTCTACGTGGAACCCTTTCACCACCAAAGGGTTCTACCTGGAACCATTGGGGACAAACGCAGAACCATTAATTTTCTTCTAAGAGTGTAAGATCATGTCTGAATTCCTGCACTAAAATGACAATTACCTTTCTCAGCTTGGAATGAAATAAAATAAAATGTTATTGGTCACATATTATGCAGGTGTTATCGTACATTAATACCGAAAAATACCAAACAATACACACAAATCCTGTGCGTATAGACAGTATGGACAGTATATGAATAGAAAAGGTGTCTAAAGCTATATATAACTACTGATGTACACACCTTTTCTATTCATATACTATGGACACTATGGACAGTATATGAATAGAAAAGGTGTATACAACAGTAGTTAAATAGGATGAGCCTTGACAATAATAAAGTATATGAAGTGGGTAAAACAGTGTGCAAACATTATTAAAGTGACCCGTGTTCAATGACAGTGTACATAGATGTGCGGCAGTCTCTAACGTGGAGGGAAGAGTACCAGGTGGTAGCCGGCTAGTAACAGTGACAGTCTGATGGCCTGGAGATAGAAGTGTTTTGTCAGTCAAATAACAGACCACTCAAAACTCTTCATGACATTTGACATTGAAAAATCATCAGGCTAAACGACAGACAGTGGGTAAATGAGCTGGACATGAGGAAATAAAGAGAGCTGAGCGATTTTAGCATGTAAATCTTGGTGGGGCAAAAAAAGTGGGATGCGTGTCAGCAAAGCCACTACACAACAGTAAACAATACATTAATTGAACTATAACGGTGACAAACGGTGCCCACAAACTGTTAGGGCCTACATAAAGCTGTCCCAACAGCAGTCCCTACATCTTACCGCTGCTACACCTGGCTATCAGCAGAGCCTTGTCTGTCAGTAAAACAGTTCATTCAGCCTCATTTGTTGATATGGCTGACTTGCTTAAACAAATGTGGTTTCTAATGACAATTGAGATGTACAAACTATGTCATAAGGGGATGACAAGTGGATAAGAGGCAATCCGTAATTTAGAATAACACTTTAATGATCCAGCTAGGACGGACGTAATCAATATAACTATTTGTTTAGCACTTTTGAAATGTACAGTAGCGAAATTCAGAACATGAACATTTTCTTACAGTGTTCTCCCTGTACACCAATTTTTCTTCATTATTTGTCTTCATATGAGAATAATTCAAAATGATTTGCCAGTAGATTTTTGACTTGATTCATAATGATGACTGCTAGCTAAGACTTTCAATGTATGATGTTGACATGATCATTCCAATCAAAGCTACTGTACATATAATGTGATTTGACATAATTGTATCTGTGGCCAATGACCTTGAGCCTTCTTGGATGGGCACTTCTAATGTAACTCTATGGCAGCACCCAAGGGGCTATAATTTTCTAGCTCTACCCTTAGACTTGGCAGTGACGTAGTGAGTGACAGAACACTGCACCAATCACAGCACAACACTCCGTGTTTTCTGATGACTTTCCCCACTACCACAGAAAGCAATGAGTTAGGCTGAAACACCAGCATTTTGGAGCTGCCTTACTCAAGAAAACAAAAAAGAGACCATGTTTGTATGCGGCTTTATTAACTCAATGATATATATATTTTTTTACATGTTTTCAAATTGACATGTGACACATATTAATGACAAAATAACATGCAAAACAGGTAAGACCCCCCCCAAAAAAATTTAGTCTCAAAACAGGTGGGTCTCTGCCCCACCTGCCCTGAATGACGGGTCGCCACTGAAAGAGAGACACAGAGAGAGCAGGTGGATAGATGTACAAATTCAAGGCAGGCAGGCAGACAGACAGAGACAGCGAGGGACAGCCAGGGAGAGAGAGAAGCTAAGTTCATGCGTGCCCTGGGAGCACTTGAAAACATCTTAGCACTAACAGCAACAAAACGCCACATTCTCCTAGTCTCCTCAGAGTGGAGTGTTCAGGCGATTACTCACGTTGACAAGCTGCTGGAAGCAAACCATGACCCAGTCAGAGCAGAGAAAACAATGTGGAGTCGGAACTCACCACTGTTCTTTCAGTTTCCACAATCATAGTCCCAAAGAACCGTGTCCATCCAAGGTCGATCACAAACACACATGTACACAGCAGAGGGGCTGTATAAATGGAAGGCTAAGCTTCCAGCTATATGAAAGCTACTGATGTAGAGAGACAACCCAGTGATTTACAATCTCTAACTGTAATAGTGCAGGACTATACTGTATGCTTGAGGTGAATATCTCATGTTGTGTTTGTTTTATTCTACATCCTCCTGGGGGATTACTCTACAGAAACAGTTGTACAATAGTGCACTGTTAGAGCAATTAGAGAACAAAGGAGACTATATGTTATGTGTATGTAGCTGAGGAGGAGTAGAGGGAGATTCCAACTAATGTGCCGTTTATTATATATATATATATATATATATATATATATATAACCTTTAATTAACTTGGCAAGTCAGTTAAGAACAAATTCTTATTTTCAATGATGGCATAGGAACAGTGGGTTAACTACCTTGTTCAGGGGCAGAAGACAGATTTTTACCTTGTCAGCTCGGGGATTTGATCTTGCAACCTTTCGGTTACTAGTCCAATGCTCTAACCACTAGGCTACCTGCTATGAAAATACAGACCATTACATGGATTTCAGATTCAGATATACATCTGGTTAGCTTTATTTCAATTACCTTATGACCACATCATTAGGACTATAGTCCACTGTAAATTAAGGGAGAGGTCTTTGCTTTACTAGGAGCATGGTGGTGACTGTCATACTGTTTCAGACAACCCAGGTGCCCAAGGTAACACTGCCAGTAAAGCGATCCCCAAGCCAGGCCTCTTAGCCCCACAGCCCTTCTTCAGTGCCTCAGTGACAACTCCATGTTGTTATGGCTTCACCCCCAGTGGAAATGGCTCTGATGCTCACTGTCACTTTTTATCGCTCCTTCTCTCTGACAGAAGGCATATGCGTATGCTGATCTCCCAAATGTGTGTGAGCGTGTGGGTGGAGGTGGGGGTGTGATGCATTCCCAGTCAGTGTTACTTCTGGTACCACTTCAGGGCCCCCTAACGGTGCATGTAAACATGTTCAGTGTTGTAACTGCCACTGTGTGTCAAGATAGATATGCAGAGATGACTGGGTATTTGTCTGCCTCATCAAGGTAGAACATGTTAGATCTGGCCTGGAAGACTAAAAGACAACAGACACCAAGCATCATTCTACATTATCCCATGAAACAATATTATCCCAAGGATAAATCATCATCTGAAACGTAGTTAGTAGAGCCCTCCCATACGAGATGAAGAAGACGGCGAGCATGCAGAACCCCCAGAGCCTAGAGCCTGGAGGAATTGCTGACCGCTGTGGAACGTCACCAGAACACCCAGGACCTGTTGAAAGGGGCCCGGGCGTAGAGAGTGGATGCGGGGAGGGGAAAGAAAAGCACAGAGAGAGGCGAGGGGTTGAAGGAGGCCCAGACAGAACCAGCCGACGCCATGAAGTGAGAGGGCGACACAAATCCCGCGACGACGTTCGCTGCTGGACCCACATCACAGGCTCTGCTATAAGTGCGGCGAGCTGGGACACCTTATGTGGAGCTGTCCCGGCCGGGAGGAGGCCATGCCCTCTGCATCCCCCAGCTCTGGGGTAACCCGGATGGCGAGTTATGTCACCTCCTGCTGGGAGCACACTGAGACGGCCCCTCCGATGGTTCTTTTACGAATTGATGGCTTCGACACCAGTGCTCTGCTGGACTCCGGCAGCATGGTGACCCTGGCCTGTAGTGGCTCACACGAGAGAGGAAAGATGAACCGGAGGACGAGGAGGGGACAGTTTCCTGTGTACACGGGGACATGACGAGGTACCCAAACGTGCTGGTGAGGATAACCACCCCAAGGGGGAAGTGCCAGATGCATGTGGGGGCTGTTCCTAACCTGCCCGTGTCCATTCTCCTAGGTAGAGATTGCCCTCTCTTTCAGGCACTGTGGAGGAGGGACCTGGGGACGCGCACATGCGAGGTAGGAAGGAGAGGAAAAAGGATGGTTGCCTGCGCAACCCACCCCCCCACCGCGAGAGGTGTCCACTGGGCCCGAGTCGGACCCAGAGGACGGAGACGACCCAGCTCCGGGAAGCGAGTCATCATGCGTGGTAGACCTCAGGCTCCCCTTATGGATATGGAGACACCAGACGGACCTCCCAACACGGGAATCCTCACAGGTCAGTTCAGGACAGCCCAGTTAGAAGACCCCAATCTCCAGAACGCGAGGGGCCAGGTGACTGCGGTGGATGGCGTGCTGTTACATTGGGTAAGTGAGTGGCGCTACCCCCACTTCGCCATCAAGCATAATTCTTTGTATCAGGTAGTAAAGCACAAGGGGGAGACAAAATACTTGTTACTTATACCCAGCCAGTATGTTAGGACTGTCCTGCAGCTTGCCCACACCCGCCTGCTTGGGGGGTGGTATCGCGGGAGGTCTACCCCGGGGTTGGTAATAGAGGGGAGGTATGTGTTGCGACGTTGGGCTGGGCACCCCGACATGGATGGCTCCAAGTAGAAGTAATCAGGGAAAAGTGCCAACCAGCCGTGGTGGCCACATAAAAGTAGCACTGTGGCACACCGTGAGGAAGAACAGAGAGACTGACACAGAGCAGAAGCTGAGATTTCGTTGTTATGTGTATTTTATTGCCTAGTAAAGTCGTGTTTGCTGACTAGAACCTCCCTGTCTCTGTGTTCATCTCTGCACGCTCAACCCAACACCCCACGGTTTACCACAAGTGGTAATACTAGTCCAGCTAAGAAGATACATTGTATACAGTATATAGCCAATGCTAAGTATGACAGTTTCTCCACACACTCAACACAGTATATCCAGCTGAATCTGCTATGGAAGACGTCATAAAGGCCATTTGAATTCAGCCCTTAATTCATAAACCCTAGTTTATCCACACAGCACATACAGGCACCACTTCCCTTCCCAACCTTATTCACACTGAATAATGGTAAAGAAAGAAAAACCTAATTATTATTTTTCCTTGTTCAGCACAAACCTAGCATTGTTCTTAAAAATAGCCAGGCGTCTTGATTTAAATTTAATCCGGAGGATTGAAGAAACTACCTGAGATCAAAGGGTCTCTTTAGACTTTACTGTGAAGCAGAGGAGAGGAGAGAAAAGACACGTCTCCCTGGATCACAGGAGGGAAATTGTACTCTGTACTACTTCTAGCAAATCTTATTAGAGAGAGACACAGTGGCACTGAACAAGACTATATTTAATGAGAGGGAAAATGTTTGCCTCTAGTGATTGAAGCAGCCTCTGTGTTCTAATTATACCAGAATCAGTTTATGGGTACAGTCTCTCTTCACTGATGAAAAGTGGCTAAGGGTTGCTTTCAATTAGCGTATTAGATTGACACAATCAGATCGTGTCACGGATTTCATGGCTGCGGTGACGCACTCATCAGTGACTGAGAGCAAATTACTTGAAAATAAATGCCTACCTAGGTAATGCAAATTTATATGGTTTTAGCTGTGTTGATTCTGGATCATCATTTATCTGTGTTGATTCTGGATCATCATTTATCTGTGTTGATTCTGGATTGTTATTTAGCTGTGTTGATTCTGGATCATCATTTAGCTATGTTGATTCTGGATCGTCATTTAGCGGTGTTTATCCTGGATCACCATTTATTTGTGTTGATCCTGGATCATCATTTAGCTGTTTTTATCCTGGGTCGTCATTTAGCTGTGTATATCCTGGATCGTAATTTAGCTGTGTTGATTCTGGATCGTAATTTATTTGTATCAATCCTGGATCGGCATTTAGCTGTGTTGATCCATTATCATGATCCTGGGTCTTAATGTTCTAGGCCAGAATTGAAACATGATCATTTGAAAAATAAGCCACGGGAGTTTATTGTGTGAGATGACTTTCAAGTAGAAAGACATGTATAAAAGCATCAGATACCATTCATATCTGTTGGTGAGCTATCAAGTGGCTAGGACAGGCAAACCCCATACTATTGTGGAGGACTTAATTCTTCCTGCTCCCGCAGATATGGCTGGGAAATGCTGGGGGGAAAGGCCCCAAAAAACTATACAGACAATGCCTTCATCAAACAACACTGTTTCACGGCGCATCCGTGACATGGCAGGATATGTTTTGAAACAACTGCTGCTTCGCATACAAGCCAGTGAATTCTATGCGTTACAGCTGGTTGAGTCAACAGGCCTGGCACAGTGCCTGGTATATGTCCGTTATGTTTATGAGGGGTCAATTAAGGAAGACATCCTCTTCTGCAAACCACTGGAAACCAGGACATGAGAGGATATTTTTTTAATAATGGACAGCTTTGTGAGATCAAATGGACTTTGGTGGTCAAGATGTGTTGGTACAGTTGAAGTCGGAAGTTTACATACACTTAGGTTGGAGTCATGAAAACTGTTTTTTCAATCACTCCACAAATTTCTTGTTAACAAACTATAGTTTTGGCAAGTCGGTTAGGACATCTACTTTGTCCATGACACAAGTAATTTTTCCAACAATTGTTAACAGACAGATTATTTCACTTATAATTCACTGTATCACAATTCCAGTGGTTCAGAAGTTTACATACAATAAGTTGACTGTGCCTTTAAACAGCTTGGGAAATTACAGAAAATGATCTAATGGCTTTAAAAGCTTCTGATAGGCTAATTGACATCATTTGATTCAATTGGAGGTGTACCTGTGGATATATTTCAAGGCCTACCTTCAAAATCAGTGCCTATTTGCTTGACATTATGGGAAAATCAAAAGAAATCAAATAAAACCTCAGAAAAAAATTGTCTGGTTCAAACTTGGGAGAAATTTCCAAATGCCTGAAGGCGCCTGCAGCCGTCATACCGCTCAGGAAGGAGATGTGATCTGTCTCCTAGAGATGAAGGTACTTTGGTGCGAAAAGTGTAAATCAATCCCAGAACAACAGCAAAGGACCTGGAGGAAACAGGTACAAAGGTATCTATATCCACAGTAAAACGAGTCCTATATCGACATAACCTGAAAGGCCACCCAGCAAGGAAGAAGCCACTGCTCCAAAACCGCCATAAAAAAACAGACTATGATTTACAACTGCACATGGAGACAAAGATCAGCCTTTTTTGAGACATGTTCTCTGGTCTGATGAAACAAAAATAGAACTGTTTGGCCATAATGACCATTGTTATGTTCATAGGAAAAAGGGGGAGACTTGCAAGCCGAAGAACACCATCCCAACCGTGAAGCACGGAGGTGGCAGCAACATGTTGTGGGGGTGCTTTGCTGCAGGAGGGACTGGTGCACTTCACAAAATAGATGGCATCATGAGGTAGGAAGATGATGTGGATCTATTGAAGCAACATCAGTCAGGAAGTTAAAGCTTGGTCGTAAATGGGTCTTCCAAATGGACAATGACCCGAAGCATACTTCCAAAGTTGTGGCAAAATGTCTTAAGGACAACAAAGTCAAGGTATTGGAGTGGCCATCACAAAGCCCTGACCTCAATCCTATAGCAAATATGTGGGCAGAACTGAAAAAGCGTGTGCGAGCAAGGAGGCCTACAAACCTGACTCAATTACACCAGCTCTGTCAGGAGGAATGGGCCAACATTCACAGAGGGAGAGAGAATGAGGGAGAGTGGCATTTATTTTCATCTTTGGCTGACAGATTGTCATTAATCTTGTGAGGCGGCGTGGGGAACGTTTTGTAACCAGATTTCGTAGCACATTAGCATGGAGAGGTTCACCTGTCACCTGAGTGAGGCAGAGCTGTATAATGAGGGGGATTCGTTTATGCGTCTGGATCAGTATTTAAAGCCTGGAATGGCTGATAGCTGACGGTAAATGGGCTTCTCATTGTGGTGATTAAATCAGTCGCTTGATTGGTTTCTTTTGTCTGGGTTGGTCAGTGAGGAGGATAGATGATCTGTCCATAGGATTCCCTAAGGGCAGGGAATCCCATGGACCTATTTGCATTTCCCCCACTAATAGTTAAGGTTTGGATTGGGGGACGGGAAGCTGATCCTAGATCTGTACCTCATGGAAACTTTCCCTAGAGATACATAGAGGTGAGAGGTCAGAGAAAGGCAGGGGAAACTGGGCGTAGTAGCTGATTTGATCCCTCAAGATAGAAGATGATAATATCAAAAACTAAACTTGTTATTCCTGTGCTCTAGTCGTTGACCTGTGGCACGTTTTATTGTATAGCTGCTGATGCCATTATATTTAGGGGAGTTATTAAAAAACATGATTGATAAGCATTTTTCTACTAGATAATTGAAAGCCATGGATAAGTAATGGGACAGTTGAAGCTTTTTGACTCCGCTTCATTACTCAGTAAAATATTTTCAGTTCTCAACAATCCTCTTTCTCTTTTTCTAGCTTTTACTCCTCCACATGTTCAGTCCTTTGCACAGCTTTGTTTTGCAAGATGTTTAATTACCTTGATTAGCATCATGTGCATGTTGAAATTGTAAATGAAAACAATAGACGAGAACAACAGATGCATTAATTAGGCTGTTTGAAGAAGTTCTGTAATTGTATTAGCTGTTAAGCAGAGTAGCATGTTCAGGGCTGTGTGAGGTGAGCTGTCAGGGGTGGAGATATCAGGTAACTGGGTCTGCCTAGTGGGCTGCCTAGAACAGTGGTTCCCAAACTTGTTATAGTCTCGTACCCCTTCAAATATTCAACCTCCAGCTGCCTACCCCCTCGAGCACCAGGGTCAGCGCACTCTCAAATTTAGTTTTTTGCCATCTCTGTAAGCCTGCCACACACACACTTTACAATACATTTATTGAACATAAGATTGTGTGTGAGTTATGTCACAACTCTGCAATGTTGGAAAATGATGTGGATATATTGAAGCAACATCTCAAGACATCAGTCAGGAAGTTAAAGCTTGGTCGTAAATGGGTCTTCCAAATGGACAATGACGCCGAGCATACTTCCAACGTTGTGGCAACAGCGTGTGCGAGCAAGGAGGCCTAAAAACCTGACTCAGTTACACCAGCTCTGTCAGGAGGAATGGGCCAAAATTCACCCAACTTATGATGGGAAGCTTGTGGAAGGCTACCCAAAATGTTTGACCCAAGTTAACCAATTTAAAGACAATGCTACCAAATACTAATTGAGTGTATTTAAATTTCTGACCCACTGGGAATGTGATGAAAGAAATAAAGGCTGAAATAAATCATTCTCTCTACTATTATTCTGACATTTCACATTCTTAAAATAAAGTGGTGATCCTAACTGACCTAAGAAAGGGAATTTTTACGACGATTAAATGTCAGGAATTGTGAAAAACTGAGTTTAAATGTATTTGGCTAGGGTGTATGTAAACTTCCGACTTCAACTGTAGGTACATGGTTGCAAAGGGCACCAGTGTCTTAACAGCACAATTTGCCAAGGCAAGAAACTCTGAACGCAGCCCTGTCCAAGAAATCTGACAGTGGCTTCCGATTAAATAGAATTTTCACAGAACCGCTTGTTGCAATTTTGATGAGGTTCTCTTGTTCAGATATTGGTAAGTGGACTGGAGGCAGGGCATGAAAGGGATAACGAATCCAGTTGTTTGTGTCGTCCATTTCGGGAAAGTACCTGCGTAACTGTGTACCCAGCTCACTCAGGTGCTTCTCTATATCACATTTGACATTGTCTGTAAGCTTGAGTTCATTTGCACACAAAAAAATCTGACAATGATGGAAAGATCTGTGTTGTCCTTGTTAATGCAGACGGAGAAGAGCTCCAACTTCTTAATCATAGCCTCAATTCTGTCCCGCACATTGAATATAGTTGTGGAGAGTCTCTGTAAACCTAGATTCAGATCATTCAGGCGAGAAAAAACATCACCTAGATAGGCCAGATACTCGTCAGCATGCAAGCGGTCAGAAACCTGTAGAATCAGGATAGATGTTGCGTTACTTCCTGGAATGTATGAGGGCCAGAGTGCTAGCTAGCTAATTAAATTAAAAAGCAATGCATATTAAGTCAGTCGGGTAATGGTGGATGAGGGTGAGATATTGGCAAAGATTGATTTGAACTATTATATTCCATTTTTCTTTCCATGGCTCCATACAATGTCTTCTGGCCTATAACTGTACGTCTGATAAGGTTAAGTCATTTTATTCATGCATTTTTTAAAGGGAATTGGATAAAGCATATTTTCCAATGATCGTTCTACAATCACTCTTTCTTTCTTAATAGATAAAATTGTGTGGAACAAAACATGCCAGCTACTGACCTCATATTTTGTCATAGGTCATTACCAAACCCCCAAAATGAATACAGTGCATTCATGCATTGCCTTCCAAATAGTCGATGTAGTCGATGGAGCAGCAATGCTTGGAAAGTAGGGGCCGAGCAGCTTGAATTGAGTGTAACACAAAGTAACGATGCCTTTCATAAAGCCTGGGCAAATCAAATCAAACTTTATTTGTCACATGTGCCGAATACAACAGGTGTAGTAGGCCTTACCGTGACATTTTTACTTACAAGCCCTTAACCAGCAATGCAGATTTAAGAAAATAGAGTTAAGATAATATTTACTAAATAAACTAGTAACAAAATAAAATAACAATAACGAAGCTATATACAGGGGGTACCGGTACCAAATGAATGTGCGGGGGTACAGGTTAGTTGAGGTAATTTGTACATGTAGGTAGGGGTAAAGTGACTATGCATAGATAATAAACAGTGAGCAGCAGCAGTATAAAAACAAAAGGGGGGGTCAATGTAAATAGTCCGGGTGGCCATTTGATGAATTGTTCAGCAGTCTTATGGCTTGGGGGTAGAAGCTGTTAAGGAGCCTTTTGGACCTAGACTTGGCTCTCCGGTACCGCTTGCCATGCGGTAGCAGAGAGAACAGTCTATGACTTGGGTGACTGGAGTCGTAGACAATTTTTTGGGCCTTCCTCTGACACCGCCTAATATATAGGTCCGGGATGGCAGGAAGCTTAGCCCCAGTGAAGAACTGGGCTGTACACACTACCCTCTTTAGCGCCTTACGGTCGGATGCTGAGCAGTTGCCATACCAGGTGTTGATGAAACCGGGCAGGATGCTCTTGATGGTGCACTGTAGAACTTTTTGAGGATCTGGTCACCCATGCCGAATCTTTTCAGTCTCCTGAGGAGGAAAAGGCGTTGTCGTGCCCTCTTCACAACTTTCCTGGTGTGTTTGGACCATGATAGTTTGTTGGTGATGTGGACATCAAGGAACTTGAAACTCTCAACCCGCTCCACTACAGCCCCGTCGATGTGAATAGGTGCATGTTCGGACCTCCTTTTCCTGTAGTCCACGATCATCTCCTTTGTCTTGCTCACAGTGAGGGAGAGGTTGCTGTCCTGGCACCACACTGCCAGGTCTCTGACCTCTTCCCAATAGGCTGTCTCAACGTTGTTGGTGATCAGGCCTACCACCGTTGTGCCATCAGCAAACTTAATGATGGTGTTGGAGTCGTGCTTGGCCACGTAGTCGTGGGTGAACAGGGAGTACAGGAGGGGAATAAGCATGCACCCTTGAGGGGCCCCCGTGTTGAGGATCAGCGTGGGAGATGTGTTGCTGCCTACCCTTACCACCTGGGGGCGGCCTGTCAGGAAGTCAAGGATCCAGTTGCAGAAGGAGGTGTTTAGTCCCAGGTCCTTAGCTAAGTGATGAGCTTTGTGGGCACTATGGTGTTGAACACTGAGATGTAGTCAATGAACATCATTCTCACATAGGTGTTCCTTTTGTCTCTGATTTTTGATTTTATTTATCCTCAGTCATCTCTGCTCTGCTCGCTGGCTGCCAGGGAAAAGTGAGGCCCACATTATCAGTACTAATAATTTAAGCTAAATACAACTGTCACGTCTCATTTGGACTCATTTGCGCATTATTGTGTTTGTTTATGTTCCATCTGGTTTAAGAAATTACGCGTTGGCTGACAAATCGCTGAAATTAATGAATTACATTCCGGGTTCCAAACCCCCATTTATCGTGAATGAGAATTCAAACAGGCTTCTCTCAGCTTCCTCTGACAATAACACAATGTGGCAGAATGTTCCGGGAGACGAACGCAGCTGTCAGCCGTCAACAGCAGACCTGTGTTTTGTAAAGGAGGCTCAGATCACTCAGCCTCTATCATACATTATTAGCGCAGCACACGTAATAACAGCACCAAAGAGATATGATAATCCTTCCCTTATGTTTAATTCAGCCTACACGGGTCAATTTGACCTGTACCATAAGTACATTATATATGATTTTAACCTCCCAAAATGTATTTTCCAGTAGCTGAGAATGTCCTCTTTCATATGCAACCCCATGAGTTGATAGACCCAACTGTTAAAAATGTAGATCCAAATGCTTGATTACTGTACCAAAGTCCTTAATCAATCAAATGATGACATTTCTGAAATGTTTAGGTCATAATTAGCCAAACTTCCGATCACTGTCCCTCGGCCTCTGAACATCACAGGGAAAACATAGTTATATCCTTGTGATCATCGTGGATAGATCTGCACCGTACATAATACCATTTGGCTCTAGCGCAAAGGTCAAGGTCAGATTTACTTCAAATGTACTTCACATCAGCCTCATTGGGACATCATCCATATATCTATGTGATCAGCATGGTCGCACCATTCTATGTTTTACTTTTCAAAAGTTCTATAGACCAAAGGTCAAATGTTCTATTCAATTGTTTTAATTATGTGTTTTCCAAGTTTGAGAACCATACTTAAGGAAGTAGATTAACTATCAATGGTGTATTGGAGGCGAAGTCAGGTGCAGGAGAGCAGAGTATAATGAACAGGCGCACTTTTATTATAGTTCCCAAAACGAGAGCACTACATAAATCAAACGCGCTCAAAAAAACGGAACATAACAGTAAAGCGTGTAAACTAACACCACTTCACATGAAACAATTACACACAAAACATGATGGGAAACAGAGGGTTAAATACAAGTAGATTGATTGGGGAAATGAAAACCAGGTGTGTATGGAAACAAGACAAGACAAATGGATACATGAAAAATGGAGCGGTGATGGCTAGAATGCCGGTGACGTCGAACGCCGAACGAACAAGGAGAGGAGCTGACATCGGCGGAAGTCGTGACATGAACGGTCATGGTGGCAAAATTACATTAAATTGTATATTTTGGCGATTTCAAACTCTTTTCCCGGGCCAAATTGACCCCGAACATAAGGGAAGGGTTAGTCATTTGATATTGACAGGCACTGACCAGAACACCAACCACACGCCTGGTCCAAACGCCTGGCCCAAACACCTTGTCCAAATGCCTGATCCAAACGCCTGGTCCAAATGCCACCATTAGACTAGGTCTCTGTCTCAGTCTCGCATTTCCCTTGCTGTGTCATCCTAAACACACACCAGCAAGATATTCCTTGGAAGCTAATTTATTCCTACTGTATCTAAACCTTTTGACTATTCTTGTACATACTCTATCACAATCTTTGCAGTATAACAACACAGTCTTTGGAACTGCAGAGCATAGGTGTGGCTCAGCTGACATCATCCAGCCTCTCTCCAAAGGCCTTTCTCGTTAAATACAGTTAAAATCATACAGACCAAACTGCATGAAGTACAGTACAGCTACTGTACTAAGGCACCATGGGATGGAGGCGTCAAGCAGTACAAATATAGAATGTAATTCTGCCGTGATGCACTTAGTGCTCTGCTATGAGCATGTTTCCTCCTAATCAGCACTACTTTCATTTGATAGCTCACTCTGTCAACAGCTTTGCCCTCCTCTCGGCTTCCACTTCCTACGCACTCAATGCCTCACACACCCAAGAGAGATAGGGAGAGAAATTGAATGGAGAGATGGAGGGAGAAGGTTTGGAGGGAGGAGAGAGACGGAGGGGAAATAAAATGTACCCTGGAAAACTACATTCATAAGCAGAGAGGATCAACAATTCATCATTATTAGTGGGCGTGATCCAGTCGTAAAGCCCGCCATACCTCCTTTCCTCCTTTCTCTCTCCCTCTCTATATGCCTGAAGAACTGCCCTTGGGCAAAACTGATGAGCCTCCAACCTGTAGCCTGGCCAGCGTGGAGCCAGGCCCAGAGCCACAGGGCTGGCCTGGTAGTGGTACAGAACAGTAGCCTCCACTGGATGGTTCTGTTGCTCAGTACCAGCCAGTACATTAGCTGTCCAAGGAATTTATCTTGCTGGGATGACAGACATTATGCAGAGGGATTTGGAGATTTATGGCAACACAGCAATGCTACTGCTATCAGACCAACATACAGTACGTCAATAGACAAGACCCAGGAGATGAATTGCCTGTACAAACAGCTAGATGAGTGAGTGCATGGAGAGAGAGAGAGAGAGAGAGAGAGAGAGAGAGAGAGAGAGAGAGAGAGAGAGAGAGAGAGAGAGAGAGAGAGAGAGAGCGACTACCATGTTCTCCAGGAACTGCTGACTAAATGTGTCTGATTGATGACCTTGGTATACCAAGTTTGACGTGTTTGTTAACTAAGCATGGGTTGTTTTCTAAATAATATTTCACTCAATAGCATGAGTTGAAACAGTAGGGCTGTGAGGATTACAGAGCACATTGAGTGGGTCCCTCTCATGACAAGACACATTTCTTTGCACACATCATTACAAAAAATAAATATATTTGAGATACCAAATACAGTTTTAGAACAAGAAAGGACAATAAATCTGCTGTGAGACATTCAGTAAACACTGAATACATGTTGGTACCAAATCTTCACAGTATGTATTGATTCGTCTGGCTTTAAAAGTGCTTCTCGATTAGAGCGGAGTTTGTAAAGACATGGCTTGGCAGGCAGATCTAGCCCATCTCCTCTGAAATAAAGTAGTCTGTTTGATTTAAGTGTCCTGCCTCAGCAGCACTGACAGCACTGCACAGGCTGAACAGCAAATCTGTAGGCACTGTGATGAATGAAGATCTCTCTCTCTCTCTCTCTCTCTCCCTCTCTCTCTCTCTCTCTCTCTCTCTCTATCCTCTCTCCTTTCTCCTCTCTCCCCCCCCCCCCCCCGTCTGGATGTATATGGAGATAGAAAGGGTCTGTGTTGGCAGAGGTGGTGGCAGGTGGTTGAGAGAGCGCTTTGGCAGGCCTGGACTTCTACTCAGTCCATCTGGCCACGTCTCTCTTTTCCTTTGAACTGCACCATGGGAAAGATCCACAGCGTTCGTTCACTGTCGGGGAATACGTTCAACAGACTCTCTCGTATGAGCAAATGTACAAATACTAATGCTATGCCATACTTAAGACTTACGAGCAGAGGGGGACTTGTTCACAATAACAACACGCACACAACACAAAAAGTGCCGCCAAAAAGAAAACACGCCCGAGAAAGGAAACCGAGCGCCTACACCAAGAGTTGTTGTCATGCTGTGTTGAGAGACATAGAGCGTGGGTTGGCACTTTTCAGTGCAGCCTGGGAAATAGAGAGAAATGTGCTGAATTTAGGGAGTTCTCCCAGACGCACTCAGTGTTGTCAGTGAATGACAGACCTGGGAGAAGGGAAATGGAAGGCAGGGTCTACTGCCATGGATCGGAGCCCTGACCTGGGTCTGAGTCCTGACCTGGATCTGAGTCCTGACCTGGATATGAGTCCTGACCTGGACTGAGTCCTGACCTGGATCTGAGCCCTGACCTGGGTCTGAGTCCTGACCTGGGTCTGAGTCCTGACCTGGATCTGAGCCCTGACCTGGGTCTGAGCCCTGACCTGGGTGTGAGCGCTGACCTGGATTTGAATCCTGACCTGGATCTGAGCCCTGACCTGGATCTGTCTTGACCTGGGTGTGAGTCCTGACCTGGGTCTGAATCCTGACCTGGATCTGAGTCCTGACCTGGACTGAGTCCTGACCTGGATCTGAGCCCTGACCTGGGTCTGAATCCTGACCTGGATCTGAATCCTGACCTGGATCTGTCTTGACCTGGGTGTGAGCCCTGACCTGGGTCTGAATCCTGACCTGGATCTGAATCCTGACCTGGATCTGTCTTGACCTGGGTCTGAGCCCTGACCTGGATCTGTCTTGACCTGGATCTGTCTTGACCTGGGTGTGAGTCCTGACCTGGGTCTGAGCCCTGACCTGGATCTGAGTCCTGACCTGGATCTGAGCCCTGACCTGGGTCTGAGCCCTGACCTGGATCTGAGCGTTCCTAGTGGAGCAGGGCCCTGGGACTGCTGCTTGCCCCATCATTTATACACTGTCCATAAACAAATTATCCGTAATAATACTAAAACCCTGTGTTTTCCACCCTATTGTTGATCAATACATTTAATTTACTGCAGTAGAAAGATTAGAATGGATTTGATGAGAACCCCCATGAAGCCACTGTGATGAAGGTACAACACATATGGTGTGACTGAAGCTCCTTCATACTTCTGGATTTGATGTGGATTTAGAGAGGCTTGTGCAACTCTGTCTGTTTACATTCAGATTTCAGGCTGAGCGTTATTTAAGGAGTGAGTTCAAATGAAAGGAGGAGAGGGTCTGCAAGTGTGCGTGTGTATGCAAGTGTGCGTGTGTATGTAAGTATGCGCGTGTATGCAAGTGTGCGTGTGTATGTAAGTATGCGCGTGTATGCAAGTGTGCGTGTGTATGTAAGTATGCGCGTGTATGCAAGTGTGCGTGTGTATGCAAGTGTGCGTGTGTATGCAAGTGTGCGTGTGTATGCAAGTGTGCGTGTGTATGCAAGTGTGCTTGTGTATCTGAACCAGACGAATGGGAGAGGCATGGCAGGTGCAGAGCATGCTCAACTGTCTGTGTCCCATTTGAAAATCTACCTGGACTAACATGAGATGGTATTAACAGCACACACAACTGGTTAATTGAGTTCACTTTTCTGACCAACACAAACTTCCTAGGCATTGCCAAGACAAGTAGCTCAACAGCCCTTCAACCATCCATCAAATCCTTCTCTGATAGATGACATAAACTCTGATATTTAAACAGGAGTGTTATTGGAGTTACATAACGGTTGAAGGAGACCTTTCTATTACCATCACACACAACACCATAATGGAGCCATATCCATGACAGGAGTGACAGATATACTGGTGGTCATTATCTCCCTCACAGATTATATACTGTATTTCCAATGCTGGCTACTTCATCATGACCATAATAGGAAAATCCATGCAGGCAGGCAGACAGGGGTGAGGTTGGTGTGTGAATACCATGGGGCACATTTATTGGAAAATAGCGCCACCCGGTGCTCCATCTTGGTTGTTCACCAAGGCCCTTTTACTACTCAGTGTCAGCTCAGCTACAACATTTAGATCAAAAATTCATGCTGAAGTCCTTATCTAAAGCCTCTTGTTCATTGTTTATTTAAACCCCACCTGCTCTGTTCTGGCATTACATTCATGTCTGAGCTATTCCGACAAATCTTCAGTTGGACCTGTGGAAAGTAATATAAATACTAAAATATTCACAACAACACAGAACCCAGGAACAAGCACCGATCAGACAAACTGTCACAAGCTGTTTTTTTCTGCTGTCACAAGAAATAAACACGATATCTGTCAGGGATAGGCCTAAGGGCCAGTGTGTGTGTGTGTTTGCAGACTGAATAGTTATATGGCTCAGTAATACACAGCATTTCTAACAGAACCAAGACTGTGCTTCTCCTCATGTAATGTAAGGTTTTGACACACCTGACCTTATACCAGAGCATAGTCTGTATTGCTCTTTCACAAATGTGAGGAGTAGGACATTTCACTTTACATCCTATGACAAATGCACATTAAATGTATATGAGCTGGAATTATATCTACTGAAATTATATGAATCAACATTTGAGCTCTGAGCAAATCTCTGTAATATAGCAGTTCATCAAAGCCCATAGTCATAGCCTAACCATATAGAGAGAAACCGCATGCCACAGTGCTATAGTGTGGACACTATATAAATAATGACATTGAATATGTATTGTACTTACCTGCAGTTTAGTATGATTGCTATTCATGTGTGCATTGTTATTATTGGCATTGGCATTGACCGTGACCTTTCCCTTTGATGAGGTCATCACCTAGAGTCGGATCTGGACAAGGAGACTCTATCACATGTTGAATGGGCTGTATCGTTTTGCTGTATTGGTACCGTTTGTACATGGCTGTACACCTTTTATTTCTTAGGTTGAAAATAAAGGAAAGTAATATAGAAATGTGTGTGGGCATTACTTGTCAAGTTACTACACACAGGAAAGAAGATGTCTTCTTATAACACTGTGACTCATTCAAAGGTTTGATACTTTTCCATCTGCGTTTGATGAGAAGGATATACTGCAGTCTGTCTCTGTGGCAGAGGACGGCAAAGACGGAGCTCTCTCTCTCCACGAGGTCTATTATTCACAGTGTGATGAACACAAAAGGAGGAATTAAATGCTCCATTCCTCCATCATGTCCTGCCCATCCTTACCCAAGTTCAATTCGTCATTAGACACCATTGACTGTAATGAGGTTTGACAATTATAAGGTTAAAAAATACAAATACTGAGTAAAATTAAGATAGAAGGGACCTTGAAGTGCAATTACTTATGAAATGTATTGACCTTCACAACTGGAATGATACACATTGTAAGGGTCACTTAATTGTTGGCTGGGGTTATAAGGTGTCAAAGGCTTTTCTAGGTGGTTGTAATGAGAGTTTAGACTACAAAACTACTTGGATAAACTAGTGTCAATGAAGATATAAACC
This sequence comes from Oncorhynchus kisutch, assembly GCF_002021735.2. Classification (NCBI taxonomy): domain Eukaryota; kingdom Metazoa; phylum Chordata; class Actinopteri; order Salmoniformes; family Salmonidae; genus Oncorhynchus; species Oncorhynchus kisutch. The sequence continues at coordinate 21,580,209 of NC_034201.2, forward strand.
ACTGACTAGAGCAATACAAGCTAATACTCTTTCCCCAAAACACCAAAGACATCATACTTATTGGCTTACTCAGTAAGTATTGAGCACTAGGCCTAGACAACACTTGGTTACAGACCTTTCATGGTTTAAGCCAGTCTTTTTTCTTTCTTTTTTTACTCAGTGGGATCTCAACTTACTGTGGCGAGTTAGAATAGTAGAATACAAAAGGTGCAATTTCAAAATTTGTTTGTGCATCAGCAATTTTTCTCTTATGTCAGTCACTGATAGTCTCTCAATTAGCCCATGTCAGGTAAACATATTTAGATTGGTAAATTAGCTGGCCCGCTAGATCTAAATTTAGTAACCATGGTCAAATTATTATTTTGCTAGTCTCACTCACATATCATCTTAAAAACTGCAAACATGTCTCTCGAACCTATGGCAAAATGTGTAGAATTGCAGGAAATTTGCCATAAAACAGCAAGTGTTCCTCTTCGCCCCAAAATAAAATGTGTAGAATTGCAGGAAATTTTCTATAAAACAGCAAATGTTCCTCTTCGCCCCATGATAAAATGTGTAGAATTGCAGCAAACTTGCTTTAAAACTGCAACATTTTCTCTACTCCCCATGGAAAAATATGTAGAATTACACAAAATGATCTCTAAAATGTAAAAGAAAATATGCACATGTGTCCCGCCCTGACCTTAGAGAGCTTTTTATGTCTCTATTTTGGTTTGGTCAGGATGTGATTTGGGTGGGCATTCTATGTTCTATTTTCTATGTTTTTGAATTTCTTTGTTTTGGCCGGGTATGGTTCTCAATCAGGGACAGCTGTCATTCGTTGTCTCTGATTGGGAATCATACTTAGGCAGCCTTTTTCCCTTTTGTCAGTGTGGGAAGTTAACTTTGTTAGAGGCATCATAGCCCTGTTAAGCGTCACGGTCGTTTTGTATTGTTTATTGGTTTTGTTGGCAACATTCAAATAAAAAGGAATATGTACGCTCACCACGCTACACCTTGGTCCACTTCTTACGACACCTGTGACAGAACTTCCCACCACAAAAGGACCAAGCAGCGTGGTAAAAAGGAGGACTGGACATAGGATGACATTCCGGACAGAAAAGGATCCTGGACATGGGAGGAGATCCTGGCTGGAAGGGATCGCCTTCCATGGGAACAGGTGGACGCAGCCAGGAAGGCGGAGGCAGCTGGTAAAGGGGCCCATCGTTAAGAGGGAACACGGCTAGCAAGGAAGCCCAAGAGGCAGCCCTCCCCCAAACAATTGGGAGGGGGCACACGGGGAATTTGGTGAAGTCAGGTTATAGACCTGAGCCAACTCCCCGTGCTTACCGTGGGGAGAAGTGTGGTACTGGTCAGGCACCGTGTTATGCGGTGGAGCACACAGTGTCTCCAGTGCGCGTTCACAGCCCAGTGCGCTACCGCCCAGCTCCCCGCACCTGCCGGGCTAGGGTGAGCATCCAGCCAAGAAGGATGGTGCCGGCTCAGAGCCCCTGGTCTCCAGTGCGTCTCTCCGGCCCAGGATATCCTGCGCCGGCTCTGCGCACTGTGTCTCCGATACGTCTGCACAGCCCAGTGCATCCTGTGCCAGCGCCCCGCATTTTCAGAAAGAAGATAACCATCCAGCCAGGATGGGTTGTGCAGGCTCTACGTTCGAGACCTCCAGTGCGCCTCCATGGCCCAGTGTATCCGGTGCCTCCACCAAGAACAAAGCCTCCGGTATGTCTCCCCAGCCTGGTGAGTCCTGTGCCTGCACCCAGAACCAAGCCTCCAGTATGTCTCCTCAGCCTGGTGAGTCCTGTGCCTGTGCCCAGAACGAAGCCTCCAGTGATGATCCATGGCAAGAAGCCTCCAGTGATGATCCATGGCACGAAGCCTCCAGTGATGATCCATGGCAAGAAGCCTCCAGTGATGATCCATGGCAAGAAGCCTCCAGTGATGATCCATGGCAAGAAGCCTCCAGTGATGATCCATTGCACGAAGCCTCCAGTGATGATCCATGGCATGAAGCCTACAGTGATGATCCATGGCACGAAGCCTCCAGTGATGATCCATGGCAGGAAGCCTCCAGTGATGATCCATGGCACGAAGCCTCCAGTGATGATCCATGGCACGAAGCCTCCAGTGATGATCCATGGCAAGAAGCCTCCAGTGATGATCCATGGCAAGAAGCCTCCAGTGATGATCCATGGCAAGAAGCCTCCAGTGATGATCCATGGCAAGAAGCCTCCAGTGATGATCCATGGCACGAAGTTTCCAGTGAGGAGTAATGGCAGGAAGCCTCCAGTGATGATCCATGGCACGAAGCCTCCAGTGATGATCCATGGCAAGAAGCCTCCAGTGATGATCCATGGCAAGAAGCCTCCAGTGATGATCCATGGCAAGAAGCCTCCAGTGAGGAGTAATGGCACGAAGCCTCCAACGATGGCCTCCAACGACGGCCTCCAGCGACGGCCTCCAGTCCAGAGCCTCCAGCGACGGCCTCCAGTCCAGAGCCTCCAGCGACGGTCTCCAGTCCGGGGCCCGCAGCGAGGGTGCCCAGTCCGTGGCCCGCAGCGAGGATGCCCAGTCCGGGACCTGCAAAGAGGGTGCCCAGTCCGGGGCCCGCAAAGGGGGTCCCCAGTCCGGAGACCGCTACGGGGTCCCCAGTCCGGGGGTAGGCGACGGGGGTCCCTGCATCAGAGGCGCTACCAAAGTGGGGTGAGCCAGAGGTGGAGCGGGGTCTATGTCCCGCACCAGAGCCGCCACCGCGGATAGATGCCCACCCAGACCCTCCTCTATAGGTTCAGGTTTTGCGACCAGTTTTGATAGTTCAGGTTTTGCGACCAGTTTTGATAGCCTTTAGCCGCACCCTCATCCTACTCCTCCTCTGTTCCGTGGGTGATGTGGAGGTAAAACCGGGCCCTGCATGTCCCCAGGCACCCTCATTTGTTGACTTCTGTGATCGAAAAAGCCTTGGTTTCATGCATGTCAACATCAGAAGCCTTCTCCCTAAGTTTGTTTTACTCACACTCTGCCAACCCTGATGTCCTTGCTGTGTCTGAATCCTGGCTTAGGAAGGCCACCAAAAATTCTGAGATTTGCATACCCAACTATAACATTTTCCATCAAGATAGGACTGGCAAAGGGGGAGGAGTTGCAGTCTACTGCAGAGATAGCCTGCAAAGTAATGTCATACATTCCGGGTCCATACCCAAACAGTTCGAACTTCTAATTTTAAAAATTAATCTCTCCAGAAATAAGTCTCTCACTGTTGCCGCCTGCTACCGACCCCCCTCAGTTCCCAGCTGTGCCCTGGACACCATTTGTGAATTGATCGCCCCCCATCTAGCTTCAGAGTTTGTTCTGCTAGGTGACCTAAACTGGGATATGCTTAACACCCCGGCAGTCCTTCAATCTAAGCTAGATGCCCTCAATCTCACACAAATCATCAAGGAACCCACCAGGTACAACCCTAAATCTGTAAACAAGGGCACCCTCATAGACGTTATCCTGACCAACTGGCTCTCCAAATACACCTCCGCTATCTTCAATCAGGATCTCAGTGATCACTGCCTCATTGCCTGTATCCGCTACAGGTCCGCAGTCAAACGACCACCCCTAATCACTGTCAAACGCTCCCTAAAACACTTCTGCGAGCAGGCCTTTCTAATCGACCTGGCCCAGGTATCCTGGAAGGATATTGACATCATCTCGTCAGTTGAGGATGCCTGGTCATTCTTTAAAAGTAACTTCCTCACCATCTTAGATAAGCATGCTCCGTTCAAAAAATGCAGAACTATGAACAGATATAGCCCCGGGTTCACTCCAGACCTGACTGCCCTCGACCAGCACAAAAACATCCTGTGGCGGACTGCAACAGCATCGAATAGTCCCCGCGATATGCAACTGTTCAGGGAAGTCAGGAACCAATATACGCAGTCAAAGCAAAGGCCAGCTTTTTCAAGCAGAAATTTGCATCCTGTAGCTCTAACTCCAAAATGTTTTGGGACACTGTAAAGTCCATGGAGAACAAGAGCACCTCCTCCCAGCTGCCCACTGCACTGAGGCTAGGTAACACGGTCACCACCGATGAATCCATGATAATCGAACACTTCAACAAGCTCGGCCATGCCTTCCTCCTGGCTACTCCAACCTCGGCCAACAGCTCCGATCCCCCCCCCCCCCTCCGCAGCTACTCGCCCAAGCCTCCCCAGCTTCTCCTTTACCCAACCCAGATAGCAGATGTTCTGAAAGAGCTGAAAAAACCTGGACCTGTACAAATCAGCTGGGTTGGACAATCTGGACCCTCTATTTCTGAAACTATCCACCGCCATTGTCGCAACCCCTAATACCAGCCTGTTCAACCTCTCTTTCATATCGTCTGTGATCCCCAAGGACTGGAAAGCTGCCGCGGTCATCCCCCTCTTCAAAGGGGGAGACACCCTGGACCCAAACTGACCTATATCCATCCTGCCCTGCCTATCTTTGGTCTTCGAAAGCCACGTCAACAAACAGATCACTGATCATCTCGAATCCCACCGTACCTTCTCCGCTGTGCAATCTGGTTTCCGAGCCGGTCACAGGTGCACCTCAACCACGCTCAAGGTACTAAACGATATCATAACCGCCATCGATAAAAGACAGTACTGTGCAGCCGTCTTCATCGATCTGGCCAAGGCTTTCGACTCTGTCAATCACCATATTCTTATCGGCAGACTCAGTAGCCTCGGTTTTTCTAATGACTGCCTTGCCTGGTACACCAACTACTTTGCAGACAGAGTTCAGTGTGTCAAATCGGAGGGCATGTTGTCCGGTCCTCTGGCAGTCTCTATGGGGGTGCCACAGGGTTCAATTCTCGGGCCGACTCTTTTCTCTGTATATATCAATGATGTTGCTCTTGCTGCGGGCGATTCCCTGATCCACCTCTATGCAGACGACACCATTCTGTATACTTCTGGCTCTTCCTTGGACACTGTGCTATCTAACCTCCAAACGAGCTTCAATGCCATACAACACTCCTTCCGTGGCCTCCAACTGCTCTTAAAAGCTAGTAAAACCAAATGCATGCTTTTCAACCATTCGCTGCCTGCACCCGCATGCCCAACTAGCATGACAACCCTGGATGGTTCCGACCTAGAATATGTGGACATCTGTAAGTACCTAGGTGTCTGGCTAGACTGTAAACTCTCTTTCCAGACTCATATCAAACATCTCCAATCCAAAATCAAATCTAGAATCGGCTTTCGATTTCGCAACAAAGCCTCCTTCACTCACGCCGCCAAACTTACCCTAGTAAAACTGACTATCCTACCGATCCTCGACTTCGGCGATGTCATCTACAAAATAGCTTCCAATACTCTACTCAGCAAACTGGATGCAGTTTATCACAGTGCCATCCGTTTTGTTACTAAAGCAACTTATACCACCCACCACTGCAAACTGTATGCTCTAGTCGGCTGGCCCTCGCTACATATTCGTCGCCAGACCCACTGGCTCCAGGTCATCTACAAGTCCATGCTAGGTAAAGCTCCGCCTTATCTCAGTTCACTGGTCACGATGGCAACACCCACCCGTAGCACGCGCTCCAGCAGGTGTATCTCACTGATCCTCCCTAAAGCCTAACACCTCATTTGGCCGCCTTTCCTTCCAGTTCTCTGCTGCCTGTGACTGGAACAAATTGCAAAAATCATTGAAGTTGGAGACTTTTATCTCCCTCACCAACTTTAAACATCTGCTATCTGAGCAGCTAACCGATCGCTGCAGGTGTACATAGTCCGTCGGTAAATAGCCCACCCAATTTACCTATCTCATGCCCATACAGTTTTTATTTATTTACTTTTCTGCACTTTTGCACACCAGTATCTCTACCTGCACATGACCATCTGATCATTTATCACTCCAGTGTTAATCTGCTAAATTGTAATTATTTGCCTACCCCCTCATGCCATTTGCATACAATGTATATAGACTTTTTTTTCTACTGTGTTATTGACTTGTTTTTTGTTTACTCCATGTGTAACTCTGTGTTGTTGTCTGTTCACACTGCTTTGCTTTATCTTGGCCAGTTCGCAGTTGTAAATGAGAACTTGTTCTCAACTAGCCTACCTGGTTAAATAAAGGTGAAATAAAAAATAAAAGAAGAGCGCTTTTTATGTCTCTATTTTGGTTTGGTCAGGGTGTGATTTGGGTGGGCATTCTATGTTTTATTTTCTATGTTATTGTATTTCTTTGTTTTGTCCGGGTATGGTTCTCAATCAGGGACAACTTTCGTTGCATGATAAAGTAGTACTTTGTTTATTGTTTTTGTTGGTGACATTCAAATAAAAAGGAATATGTACGCTCACCACACCACACCTTGGTCCACTACTTACGACGCCCGTGACAACATGTGAGTACACAGACCCATGAGCAACTGCAGCCCCTCATGATGACTTAAGATTTTTTGTGGTCCCACCCCTATCAAAGTTGCTCATCCCTGATGTAGATCTTAGCTGTAAAAAGCTCTCACTGGCCTGCAGCACAAAAGCAGACTTGTGTAAAAAAAAAAAAAAAAAAAAAAAATACAAATGTAGTCAATTAATCTTAACATGCCTTCATGGTGGAGGGCTCTGTATTACACATGATATCATTTCATAAGTTTGACTGCAGGATCTCGTTTAACCAGAAAGGCACCCTGTTGCTCGTAGTATGAGCTATGGGCTTTTATTAAACTATAAATTACATTTTGCAGGAACAAAGAGGGGGGAAAAGGGTACTTTGAAACTTTGAATTGATGTCGAAGACCCGTAGTGATTTTTCTGCGAATCTAGCCCTGCCTCGTTAACTTCCACTTGCAGCAGTGTGCAGTCTGTGGGAATGAATCAACCCCATTGACGAGCCCATTTTACAAGAAATGAGATGTGGCCCAATGATGGTCTGGGAGGCAGAGTTGAATGGCTATTGGAGACACACTATTAAATAGGATTTAAAAGAAGAGTCATTTTATGCGTCTGAGAGATCTTCATCTGTCACCTTGAGTAGAACGTGCTTAACAACACTAATACATCCCGCTTGGGGATCTGAGGGATGAATTCAACCATAGATGTTCTCTTTTATTTGTTCTGCTGTTTAATCACAGGGCTGTGATGGCTGCTGGCAGATCTCTTCTCAGCCAGAAGAAGCGTTGAGCATTTTTCCACACACACAGGCTATTCTACATCGATCCATCATATGCTTGAGATTAGCTAAATCATCAGCAAATATTAATAGAGAATCGCAACAATGTGAAACAGGATGGGGAGTGGGTGTGGAGATAAAACTGTGAGGTCTGGAATTGTTATGAGAATAGGGAGTCTAGCTTGTGTATGGTTTATGTAGACATAACAAAGCAAAATGTTGCCAATTTTGTATTGTCAGAGCCTAGCTTTTATATGACAGCGTTTAAAAAGGTAGCATTTCATGGTGTGGTTAACTACCACTTTGTCTTAATTTAAATCATGTGTAAAGCTGTTGCCAGTTAGATAGATGTAATGTGTTTGTCTATTAAAGGTGATGGCCACATTGGGATTGGTTAATCACACTTCCCTCTGTGGACCAGGTGATGTGTGAACCAAGACTCTAGTCTTCCACTGCTATACAGCATCAATGTCATCCATCCTCAGTCCTGCTAGTAAGCCTACAGGGTTAAGGGCAGAGAATGTCCTAATCTGGTTGTCATACAAAAGTGTTATTTTTTTTAGGTTAGGGTTTTATTTCAGGTCCCTCTCCACAAGTTGAAGCAGTACCTTCCCAACTCCATTTCAAAACATTGTCTTCCTACTGAGCATAACCCTGATATTGCACTCACCGTCACCAATCTACTCCAATGTTAAACACTCCCAGGCCCCACCCCCAGGCCATTTGTCAAAATTATCTGTGATTAAAACCCCAGTGAGACATTACATTACAAAATTATAGCTGACAAATGGGACTCCATTTATCCCATGCGCCAACTGCACCCCATGATAAAAATACATCCTCAAGATGTCTAATAGAAACCTGTGTTAGCTGATTACAGATAATGAATAAACAGAGAGAACATGAATGTTGGGGATATGCACTTGTAAGTGGATGATGTGAGGTAGGAATTGAATGATTAGAGCGTTCAAATACCTAAGACACCCAGGATCATTTCTATTCCTACCATTTCAAAAACAAAATCACATATTCTTGCTTTGCAAAGTGGTATTTAAATAGATTTGTTTTTGTTGTGATACAAATTAATAACAATGAAACAACTACAATATAGTTGTTGTATAAATATAAGTATTCATCGCTTTTGTTTAGGCAAGCCTAAATTAGTTCAGGAGAAACATTTGGCATAACAAATAACATAAGTTACATGGACCCACTCTCTGTGAAATAATCAGGGTTGACATGCTTTTTGAATGTCCACCCCTTCCTCTGTCCCCCATACATACAACATCTGTAAGGTCCCTCAGTCAAGTGTTGACTTTCAAGCACAGATTCAACTACAAAGACCAGGGAGCTTTTTGAAAGCCTCATAAACACATGGGCAACGATTGGTAGATGGGTAACAATAACAAATCAGACATTGAATATCAATTTAAGCATGGTCAAGTTAATAATTACGCTGTGGATGATGCATTAAACCACCCAGACACATCAAAGATGCAGTTTTCTTTCTGACCTGAGCGGAATGACTTTTTAAAATGCTATTGCTTTCAAAGCAGCTTGTAGGTAACCCCAAACAGTAAAAAAAACACACAATAGAGAAGGGCACTCAACATGACACAAATGGCTGATGATTGGTTGAAAGAAATTGATAATAAGAAGATTGTGGGAGCTGTACTGTTAGATTTCAGTGCAGTCTTTGATATTATTGACCATAACCTGCTGTTGAGAAAACATGTTTTTTTCAACCTCTGCCATATCGTCGATTCAGAGCTATCTATCTAATATAACTCAGAAGGTTTTCTTTAACGGTTCTCTAATGTCAAAAATGTAGGGTGTGGTGTACTGCAAGGCAGCTCTCTAGGTCCTCTACTATTTAATATTTTTACCAAAGACCTGCCACTGCCATTAAGCAAAGCATGTGTGTACATGTATGCTGATGATTCAACTATATACGTATCAGAACCACAGCTATTGAAGTCACTAAAACTCTTAACAAGGAGTTGCAGTCAGTATTGGAATGGGTGGCCAGTAATAAACTGGGACTGAACATCTCTAAAACTAAGAGAATTGTATTTGGTATAAATCATTCCCTACACTCTAGACCTCAGCTGAATCTGGAAATGAATGGTGTGGCTGTTGAACAAGTTGAGAAGACAAAATTACTTGATGTTACCTTAGATTGTCATGGTCAAAACATATAGATTCAAAAGGTTGTAAAGATGGAGAGAGGTGTCACACCCTGACCATAGTTTGCTTTGTATGTTTCTATGTTTTGGTTGGTCAGGGTGTGATCTGAGTGGGCATTCTATGTTGGATGTCTTGTTTGTCTATTTCTATGTCTGGCCTGATATGGTTCTCAATCAGAGGCAGGTGTTAGTCATTGTCTCTGATTAGGAACCATATTTAGGTAGCCTGGGTTTCACTGTGTTTTTGTGGGTGATTGTTCCTGTCTCTGTGTTTTGCACCAGATAGGACTGTTTTAGGTTTTCGCACGTTTGTTGTTTTGTTAGTTTAATAAAGAAACTGTCCACGAATAAAGTACAATGAATAACAACCACGCTGCATTTTGGTCCGCCTCTCCTTCACCTAAAGAAAACCGTGACAAGAGGTCTGTCCATAATAAAGATATTGTCACGCCCTGACCTTAGAAAGCCGTTTTATTTCTCTATCTGGTTAGGTCAGGGTGTGATTTGGGGTGGGCATTCTATGTTATCTGTTTCTTTGTTTTTGGCCGAGTGTGGTTCCCAATCAGAGGCAGCTGTCCATCGTTGTCTCTGATTGGGAATCATACTTAGGCAGTCATTTTTCCCTATTTCATTTGTGTGATCTTATTTTTGCATTGGTTGTTCGTTTGCCATGCAGAACGTCATGTTCATATTTGTTTTGTTGTTGTCGGTGTTCATTAAATAAATAAATAAATAAATAGAATGAACACGTATCACACTGCACTTTGGTCCACGTGACAGAGATGCTCTGCTTTTTTTGACACCACACTCCAAAAGCAAGTCTAGTTTTGTCTTATCTTGATTATTGTCCAGCCATGTGGCCAAGTGCTGCAAAGAAAGACTAAATATTATGCCGAAGAGTTGAGGAGAGACTGACTGCATCACATATTTTTATAAGAAACATTATTGTGTTGAAAATTCCAAATTGTTTGCATAGTCAACTTACATACACCTCTGACACACACACTTACCCCACCAGCCATGCCACCAGGGGTCTTTTAAAATTCATTCCCTTTATCCAGAACAAATTCAAGAAAGCATACACGATTAAACAGAGACATTATTGCATGGAATTCCCTTCCATCTCATGTTGCTCAAATGAACAACAAACCTGGTTTAAAAATAGATAAAGTAACATCTCACAGTACAACACCTCTCCCCTAGTTGACCTAGATATTGTGTGTATGTATTGATATGTAGGCTCTGTGTGCCATTTTTAAATGGATGTAGTTCTGTCCTTGAGCTGTTCTTGTTTATTCATGTTCTGTAATATTTTGTTTCCCAGGAAAATAGGGATCCTAACGGGGATCCTAATAAAATAACAAAAATACACACACACAAACACAAACCAAAACACTTGGATGCAACCCAAAACCATCCAACAATGAGATGCCACTGAGAACCAGCTTTTGCAGTAGCTGATAAACAAGCCTCCATCTGTGATATCAATTACCAGGAAAACAGCCAGTAAAAACAAGCCCAGTGTGTGTGAGGTCTGTCTAGGTAAAAACAAACAGTCCAGTGGTGTGGCCAGGGTGACATTTATAGAGATGACAGCGGTGGCAGGGGCTGACGGGCAAACACACACACACTGGGCTGATAGTGGCTGACGGGCGAAGCAGGAAGGCGTGCTGATTAAAGGTTCTCTCCCCACCTCCAACCTGGGTTCTGTCAGCCTGTCACCATCTGCTCTGCATCCCACGGGCTGGGTGATCTGCTCCACTGTCTCACAGTGGAACATACTGTAGCTCCATGGATTTATATTGATTGCTTAAGGGGGTAGAATTCTCAGGTCAAAATGTCTAATATTTTCTCACTTTCCCACTGACAAATCCTCTCAACAAAGCATCTTTCAAGGTGAATTAATAATTGATTGCTATTTGATATGATCAGAACCTGAGTAGGTGCATACATCACTGTACCTCTCAGAGTAAACCGAATTCTGATGATTCCACGGGTTTCTCCATGAACTCAGTTGAAATCCATGCTAGATCAATTCATTTCTGATGTGTCATCACATAATGTCTGTCTGGAATTGTGATAACTCATGAGGAATAAAAGATTGGAATGGGTCAGAGTAGGAAATCAAAGTCAGAGCCACAAAACAACAGCACATCACAGGACAGTCAGCACAAAGAAATACAAGAGTCTCGAAAAATCTAAAAGAGAGTAGGATGAAATAGTCCTTCACCAGCAGCAGCAGCACACACCTACAACCACACACACACACACACACACACACACACACACACACACACACACACACACACACACACACACACACACACACACATTTTCTTCTTCTGTGAAAACCAAAAGTACAGGGCCTATTTCCTACATCCGCACCAACAGTAAAGGGATCGCTCACGCTAAATATCTCTCTCAATTTCTCCTCAATGTAAGCACCCCTCCAGGTTAAGACAGCTGTCATCCTGATCTACGGCCCTGTGCTGGCACCGTAATGTAGGCCAAATTGCCTGAGTTGCTGGCAATGATGCAGTCATTGTGGAGGAAATTGGAAATCAATTCTTGTCATCACTGAACATAACTCTTTTTTTTAATCTTTAACTTGGGTTCAGGAGACCCTGTGTATGCTATGGCAGCTCAACCACTGGCAACCACATAACATACCATAATAAATAGAAAGACAGAGAGATGGAGGGAGGGAGGGGGGACAGAAGGGAGGGATGGGGAGAGAGAGAGAAAGAGAGAGAGTGGAGAGAGAAAATAAGGGAGGGAAGGAGAGGGGGAGGTAGTGATAGAGCACGAGAGACATTCAGATAATACACAAGCCCTAAAAAAAACTTTGATGAATTGTGTTGCCATTCAACATAATTATCCTCCTGATTAACAACGGATGAAACAAATTATAGAGCCCCAGGGCTGCGTTTGACGCTGGGAAAATGAATTTATAAATATAGAATCACACAAAAAAAGATAATGATATCTTAATTCTATCCTCAGGGTAGGTGCTTATTAATGAGTTTTCTTAACAGCTTCATAATGTACTCTCAGATAGGCTATGCTACGTTGAATCTTCAGTCTTTAGATGTAATGAATGAATGGTATATGTGAGAACAATAAACAGTTGCACAGCTGAGGGTCATAGCATAATTTTGCATAATGGAACAATTATGGAAGAAAATGTGGTAAGATACATTAATGAATTATCACAATCCATATTAGGCTATTGTGAATGCAAGATAAGACATTGTTCTGTTTTGATCTTCTCCTGGTTCTATACATAAACCACTACATAAATTCTATACGTATCTCGGGAAGGAGTCGTAGTTGTGGTGGTGGTGGTCCCATGGGTTACACCATGGGTGTTTGAGGAACTGGGGGTGGAGTGATGATGTCTCATGAGTTATACCATGGCACTGGACTAGTAGGGGATGTATGGGGATTGGGTCTATGGGGATGGGGATTGGGATTGGGTGGTGGCTGGGGTGTATGCACTCTTAGAAAAAAGGGTTCCAAAAGAGTTCTTTGGCTGTCCCCATAGGACAACCCTTTTTGATTCCAGGTAGAACTCCCAACCCAGAGGCAGCTGTGCTCAATAAGAGCCAATCAGCAGCAGCATTGCTCTTCTCCTTCTCCCCTCCATCATCCCGTAAAACACTGCTTCCATTCAGTCGTCATCCATTATACATCAAAACCCCCGCTACAAATCTCCTCAAATAGAACATTGTGTGTGGGGGCGGTGGGGTGTTTGTTTATGTTCTTATCCCAGTTGTAGATTCATCCTCTCGCGGGACGCTTGCTGAGGCACAAGTCGTCCTTCATCCTAATTGGCTTTGTTAAGAGAGCAGAGCTGAGACGGAGACTGATAGAGATGCATTCCGCTCTTTCTGGTCAAATCAAACGTTGTGTAGTGCCTCAATGCCTCATATCAAAGACCAATGGCTATGTAAATGTAATCAGTCACAGATGTGATGATTATCCTAGTCAGTTTGTTTTCTGAATTTGGGAGTTGGTTTGTGTGTTCTATTCTTGTAATCTGGGATCCTTCATCTGAATGATTCCAGTGTACAGAAGGTTCTTTGTGGAAACTCAGCCTTTCCTTTTCATCTGGTTCTAATCAGAATAGCTGAGATGTTGTACATACATACGGTGCATGTTTCTCTGGCTCTGTGCTTGTGACCGTGCAGAGGAACATCTGTGGGGAGGTCTCATGCCCGTATCCTGGTATGTCTTCTATACATTATGGTCATGGAACAGCAAGCTTCATCAGCTTGGAACTGGAAATACATACTCCCTCCCACTGGCTGGCTGCATTCCAAGTAACAACCCATAAAGCTTCAAATATTCACAGTTTATAATAAGTGCAATAACATTACTGGAACCACACTCAGGTGGAAACCCATTCCTCCCTTTTCAACAGTGAAAATAGCAGTGTTAAATACCCACTTTATAGAGCAAGCCTTGAAATTCCACAAGCAGGAACCCTGGCGAAACAGAGAGGAGGCCCTGATGTCCCCCACCACAATGTAACGTCTGGAAACTAAATCATGTTGATGAAAAAGAGATCTTGTTAAAGTTGGTGAAACAGGGCTCCAAGAAAAGTGAAGAGACCCAGGAGGCCGTTAATAAACAGAGAGAAAAGCACACTGTGGCTGTGCCAAAGGAAACAGGCACCTTCGAAAAGACACGCCACACTAATATAATTCCCTCTCTCCTTTGCCAGCTCACTGGAGCCTGCGATGAATTAAAGGGAGGTTTAAACAAGGTAAGGACAGATAGGATATCCTTGGGTCACAAAAATGATTTTGAGGGAAAATAATCCACCCCGTACTGGGGTTTCATGGTGAATGGAATACAGACGGTCATTGTGACAATGTATAATTTACACCGGGGAAAAAATTTAAGGAATAGAGTGTTTTCTTCTTCTTCTGAATCAGAGCTGACACAGCCTCGGTAAATTGAAAAAGCATGTCAAAGGAGCTGGAAAATGACTTTCAGAAAAGTGTGCCCACTTCATTTGCTTTTTTCACTGGCTGAGAGAAACTGAGCATGACATAATTTTCACTTTCGTAACTCCACTCTCTCTGTCTGAATAACCTCTTGCTCTGAATACCACCGGACTGGAAAATACTATAAAACATCAGAGGTATAAAGCCTATTCCTGCCATAGAGGTGACTTTATCCAAAAGCGAGGACACATTTCACAGCATAAATGAAAGGTGCAATATGCATAAATCGCTCAGCCATATCCTGGTTGCTAAAATTATAGTTTGTCTAATTTTAGTTTGTGACAAAACAAGAAATGTATTGTGTAGAGCCTTTAAACTCAACTCTGGACCTCAAAGCCAGTTCCACTGCATTTTTTCATTGTTCCCCTCTAATCATGGACTGACTTAGACCTGGGACACCAGGTGTGTGCAATTAATTATTGTGTAGAATAAAAAATCAGCAGGCTCCAGACCTCGTAGGGTAAGAGTTGAATACCCCTGATGTAGTGAATCATTGTACCATCTAAACCGCTGTGAAATATATTTTCAATAACCAAAAATATTATATTTTCAGCTGTTTGAAGCTGGTGTACAAAACCGAAAGTAAAAGAAGCAAAAATAAAACTTAATAACATGAAGAATAGAAATAGTGCCCATAGAAAAGCTTATTTTACTTGCTTCCAATGATAATGGCAGATCTATAACTCACATCTCTATGTGAATTTGGTTGGGTCGCCCAAAACGTTTCATATTGCGGCATTAATATAAATAATTTGTCCACATTTCTTGCAGATTACTCAAAAACATGTACTATTTGACCCAGCAGACACAAAAATAATTTTATATAAAATACAAATAGGTATTCACGGTTTTAATTACATTACATCCTGTTCTCTCATAATAAAGTCTACCTTGTGTTTTGTTATCTCTGTCAACCTTCAGCTAACTCACAGTAACATTTAGTGTATTCCTCCATCACCCTTCCCCCAAATTCCTGTTCACTTTCTCCATACCTTCTCTTCTCATTCTGTCACTGTTGAGCTCAGACACTATTCATCCTTCTCACTATTCACACAGAAAGGTGGACGAGTCTTGACCTTATCATTAATCATCTGGTGAAAGGGGAAATACTTGCCATTGATTGACATGCAAACATTTTTTAAAGTCTAATTTTTTAAGTCTTATATTTCGTATACTGTAACTCCTTCACATTATCTCTTATGCCAAAATGGTTTTCCACAAAGAATCTCATGGATAGACATCTACATCCACTGATAAAAGTCCCATAGTGATACAGCTTTGCATGGGTGGACTGGGCATTGCTATGGCAACCGCTCAGACTAGAACCATACAGTAAGACCTGATTATAATGGAGGGGTTGTTAAGCAGGATATCATCACCTTGGTCAAGCAGAAACCAGATATGAATATCAATGACCAGTTAGTTCAGCATGCCAATAGGCCTGGAGAGAGAAGAGCAGGAGCATAGCAGACCTCATTATAGCGGTACAGTTATGCTAAGTGGAACATCTGGCAAATCACAGCCCCTCATCTGGATGGACCCATCCACAGAACACATGCAGCAGAGAGACAGAGACAGAGAGAGCGAGAGAAAGAGCGAAAGAGAGAGTTGAGTTGCACGCCACATAAGATTCAAAGCCACTAATACCCAGCCCTCTCTACCTCCCTGCCATAGCCCCTACTAACCCAGACTGCCCTCCATCTGCTAGGCATCCATTTCCTCTCTAAGGTGAGAAGACCCAGCAGCATATGCCACTGTTTGGATAAGCGAGCATGGCTCCCCAGGTCAGGCTTTCATCTGGCCCACTTTGAAGGGCCGCCGTGGGGCCGACTGGGAGGGTTGGTGAGGGAGTTACTGGGTTACTGTGGCAGGACATATTCACTACACCCCAGAGGACATGCAGGGTTACTATAGTAAAGCACCACTGACCAGTGAATAAACACCTTCCCTGTCGGCTTTCATTGTGTGTGTGTTTAATTTGTTCACCGGCTGTCACAGGGAACACATTGCCTCTTGGAACATTTGTTTCCTGTGGTTTCCAGCATAACAGTTTCACATAGCAAAAAAACAGTTTTAAAATATGCTATCTGTAATAGCGTTTCTGACCTTTTTGTCTGAGCTTATTTTAAAGGTCAACAAAAAGCCAAATAGATTGTTGTTTACTAGTATAATTTGGTTATATTATGATTAGGTCTTTCCCTCGATTTGTTATTCCATGCCCATCCATGAGGCTTGGGGATATGAAAAGAAGCTGAAAATGACTTTAGGTGCAGACATGCTGTCAGGAAGGAAGATAAAAAGAATAAAATAGCAATTACACGCTGGCGTGATTCATTAGGACAAATGCCGAGTGTGGTTATGAAGCCGATTTAACAGCGTTTCATTACAACAACGACCGAGAATTCAATTAGCTAGTCTGCTTCCCGGAAGCCTTACAACACCATGCAACTCCTCTTCTTTGAACCTTGGACATGGACAAGAGGCTCCAGGACTGACACAGTCATATGTCAGTCCTGGATAGTCTTCCAGACTATTCTTGTCCTGGACAAGGACTAATGTTGTCGTATACACTTATACGTATACAGTATATTAAACATTAAGAACACCTTCCTAAAACTGAGTTGCACCCACCCCTTTTGCCCTCTGAATACCCTCAATTCGTCAGGGCATGGACTCAAGAAGGTGTTGAAAGCGTTCCACAGGGATGCTGGCCCATGTTGACTCCAATGCTTCCCACAGTTATGTCAAGCTGGCTAGATGTCCTTGGCGTGGTGGACCATTCTTGATACACATGGGAAACTATTGAGCTTGAAAAACCCAGCAGTGTTGCAGTTCTTGACACAAACCGATGCGCCTGGCACCTACTACCATATCCCATAAAAAGGCACTTAAATCTTTTGTCTTGCCCATTCAACCTCTGAATTGCACACATACACATTTTTTGCAAATTTTTTTAAACCTTTATTTAACTAGGCAAGTCAGTTAAGAACAAAATCTTATTTACAATGGCGGCCTACCGGGGGAACAGTGGATTAACTGCCTTGTTCAAGGGCAGAACGACAGATTTTTACCTTGTCAGCTCGGGGATTCGATCTAGCAACCTTTCGGTCACTGGCCCAACGCTCTAAGGCTTGAAAATCGTTCTTTAACCCGTCTCCTCCCCTTCATCTACAATGATTGAAGTGGATTTAACAAATTAAATTAATAAGGGCTCATAGATTTCAACTGGATTCACCTGGTTAGAGCATGGCACTTGAAATGCCAGGATAGTAGGTTTGATTCCCGGGAAACCCATATGTAAAATGCATGCACGTATGACTGTAAGTTGCTTTAGATAAAAGCTTTTGCTAAATGGCATATATTATTAACGATTAACCAAGATTTACCAACATGAGCCAATGTGTGTCTGCACTGCACAGATGCATGGTGGGTCTGGAGATACTCAGGCCTCATCTATTATCATCTACCCACCCTGGGACTGAAGAGATGAGAAAGATCTACCTCTGCTATCTGCTCTGCTCTTAATATAATGCACTGTGCCGTGATGAAACCCTACATCTGATTTAGCATTTCAGCTAATTGGACCTCAGCAGTGATAATTAAATGAAGAGGGCCAGTTGGTGTGTTTGTATTCATATTCATACAGAAATTCCATGAGATATTCATAAAGATATTGTTTTTCTATTCCATATATAGCCTACACCGAAAGGTTTAAGCCGTCTCATTTAAATGCTGCTTAGAATAAAAAGCCTTTGGTGTCCTGATCTTTTCAGAATCAAGGCTGTTTAAAAATGTTAGGCTCTCTAGTTAGCAATTCAAAGGACCTAAGAGGCAATTATGGCTTCTTCATGTCTCCACTGTGCCCTGCCGCATCAAAAGCTGACACCGCACCCAGCGCTTTAATATGAGGACACGGACATAAATGTTTCAGAGCATATGAAAAGGTAACAGTGTCATATTAATGGGTCTCTTTCTTTTCCTCCTCCTCCCTCCCTCTCTCTCTCTCTCTCTCAGACAATTCTCATTAGCTTTTTTTATTTCCCAGACAGTCTCATTTATAGAAAATAAAGTGCTTGTGTGATTGCGCCTCGGCTTGAAGTGGAGAGCTGAATTGTATCGTCATTCCCAGGCCCATAATCAATTCTGTCAGTAATGACAGTGTTGGGAGGAGAACAGTGGATTGTTATAGGGTCCTGGATACTAGTGGAGGGCTCGGTCTTGTCTTCTCACTATAGCATCTCTCTCCCTGGCCCTGTTGAGTTATTCTAGAAGCATCCCCTCTCCCTCTCTCTCATCCCACACAGCTCAACAGACAGTAGGGCAGGCTTCCCCAACTTAGGGCCCGGGGGCCGAATTTGGCCCACGGGTGGTTTTATTTGGCCCCCCAAGTTTTCTGAGAAAGGGGTGATAATTTTGGAAATCTGTTCCCAAGTACTGATAGTACACACATGTAAACAAGGTTTGAAATGATCATGTTTTTGTCAAATATTATATCCGTTTGGGCTTCTTGCATTCAATTTCCAGTCTACAAATGATTTGTAATTATGTTCCGGCCCCCCGACCAGCCGTTCGGCCCACGGCTGAATATAGTTGATGATCCCTGCAGTAGGGGATCCAACATGCTGTTAACCGACTGTAGCTCTTGTAATCCAATTTTCTAAAATATTATTTTATAGTTTAATATGAAGAGAGAGAGAGAGAAAGCGTCTAGAAAAAGAAAATCAATGAATGCATCTTAAATATCGATAGTAGACATCCTCATGGACTGACGATTATGAATCTGTTATGGTTATATGACTAGACTGAAATACAGGTATGACACTAAACATACAAATCCAGCACATGTGCAGACAATACTCAGAAGCACACTAACATCCACCCTTCTTATATTTTATCTTCATATGCGTTTAATTGGGTTTCAGGAAATAAACCCCATTTTTGATTTTCTCATTTAATTTCATCTCTAATTTGATGAGCCTTTAATTTCACTTGACTTTATTACAACATGTGCAACAGAAAATGAAACCCTCTTTTCCTTAGATACTCACTTTCAATGTCATTTTAGAAGCCCTAGCTACTGGCCGTACAGGGA
This sequence comes from Oncorhynchus kisutch, assembly GCF_002021735.2. NCBI lineage: Eukaryota > Metazoa > Chordata > Actinopteri > Salmoniformes > Salmonidae > Oncorhynchus > Oncorhynchus kisutch. Next base: position 21,599,633 of record NC_034201.2, read on the forward strand.
TTGGTAACCTTTGTCTCTATTCACCAAGGAACAAAACAAGTGAAAAAGCATCTGTCCATCCCTACAGGCATAACAAAAGCCACTACATGTATGTTTGTTATCAATATTGAATTACTAGCTAGAACACAAGCATTCTGAAGCCAATGCCCATGGTTGATGAGCCATAGATGTGGCTGCACTAGGCTGTCATGCACATTGTTCAGCAGCACAGCTTACTACATAGTGTATGAGAAAGAGTGCGGCAAGCCAGCCAGACATCCTCTCTGCCCTACTGGCATTATTGTGAGGGTGTGTGAGCAATTTGCTGGTCTTGTTGGTGGATTACACAGAGAAAGTAGGACGTTGTTATCAAAATAGGAAGCAACCAAATAGCATCCAGAATGAACAGGCCTCAAAATCATACACATATACTGTTGATATAGCCAGCAGGCATGCTCTTATGATGTAAAGGCACCACTATCAAAATGTGACTCAATGCTAATTCAAAGTAATGGATGGATCTCCTATGCTCAAGACTTCATATCCCATGACCACATACAATTTCAACCCATCCACCTGTAAAGGTGAAACAAAATTGGCCATTGACATTCAGTTGGGCAGTTTGAAGATGTTGCAGTGTTGTTGCACTTCAGCCGTTTTTATAGTTTGTGATGGGAGCTACCGGGAGGGGGGACATGGAAGGGGAAGGAAGGGAGGGAGGGAGGAACTGTATTATTCAACTGTGGAATGCAATAGCTTTGTCTCGCAGCGGGATATATCATATTTTTGGACCAGGGGAGAGCAGTTTACCTCACTGTCAGGGTGGAGGGGGAGAGGTGGAAAGAGGGAGGAATGGAGGGAGGGGTGTAGAAAATATACAAATTTCACAGCTGAGCACTCCCGCCTAGTTTGACAGCGTGAGGAAAGGATTTCACACCTGAGATAACCAACCACATCAAAGATGGGATCATATTCTTACACACAGGAAGTGGGCTTTGCCCCTCGGCATGGTTTTAAACCAACACAGCAACAAAATGTCTTACATTAACTTACTCCTTATCCTGCTCTTATCCCTTTATCCTCCTACTCAGGAATTACTATAGCTAAAGGCTTAATTCAAATCCTCATGCTCTGTTTGTGGGTCATTCTGTTGTAGCTATTGTTCGAGATTCTGGAGGAGTGCTTGGACAAGGAGTTTTAAATCATAAAACTACTTTAGAACTAATCTAATACATAATTGAGGCAGACTCCTTTCAACAATGTCATTATTTAACTTGGGCCTAACCTTGTCTTATTTTAGATTGATTGTATTGCAGCTTTCGAAAGGGCTAAAGTGCAGTGAGTATATATGGTGGGTTTATTTACTTCTGAATCCAATGCTTGGCCATGCTCCACAGTCCACACAGCGCCAAGGGTAGAGGTGGGTCTGGATCCAACCTCCCCAGCCAGATGGATAAAAGCTGCCAATGGGACAGTTTGGGCCGGCGTGGGGCTAGTAGCCCTCAGATCCTCTCATCACCTCCATGAAGGACTCCAGCTCCATCTCTAACATAGAAATGCATTAATGAGACTAACCATATTTGCCTATTTTGTCTTTTCCTAGGAGCCATTTTCCCCCTTCAACCAATCTCCCTTAAAAAACAATAATTATGCTAAAGCTATTTCAACTCATTAAGTATCAATCAGTTGAGGAGAGCTAGTCAAAACGCCGAGCAGCATCTTTACTGAGGAAATAGGAAATCAATCGGCCATTTAGATTTTCTAAAGCCCCACCGGCAACAAAACACACACTGTATTACTGTGTGGCTGATGATAATTAAAAAACATAATTGCTTTTTAAATCACTGTGTTAATGAAAATATCTTGATGTAATGCATTGTAGTCATGCTATTAATATGGATATCTCTCCAGCATTGAAAGCCATCTGTCTGTCAGGCTAGGATGGGGAAACTAATGGGAAATTTCAAGGACTGTGTTTTGGACGTTGTCCATGGTGAACATAATCAATGAGAATGCCACCACCAACACTGTGGGTGTTTGGGGGCCCAAATTGACCCATCAATCACCCTGCAGTCAGTGTTTATTCAGCTTTGCCTCTGCTCCCTCTGTCATTCTCCAGGTGATGGCAAAGACTGGAGAACTGGTTAAAAGAGAATAGGTTACAACTTTACTTGAAGGGTGTAATATTTGTGTTGTGGAGAAATGACCAGGAAGGAGACGGAGTAGTTAGTTTTCGTTTAGTCAAAACTCCTTGTGCTCTACAATTCCCGGCACCCTAGTGCGCATGTGCATTTCCTGTTAGGTGTAGTAACATAACACTGCCGTAATACGTTACTGCTTAGTAACAGCATAGTAACTAATATAAACAGATGTAGATCCCAGATACTACACTCCTCCCCCATAGTGTTTAACTCCCAGAGAACAAGGTAAATATGTTAGGGAACTACTAATGCAATATCTGAACAATGCATTCTTAAACATTTTTCAACTACTGGGTTGAAGCAGACTTTTCAGAGCCCAGCACAAATCCAGGGGATTATTCTGCCCCGAAGATGGAATTTGTGTCCTAATAACTAACCCAGGTAATGTCCTTTTTCTTTCCTTTTATCTAGGACATATTAAAGTGTTTGTTTGTTTTACTGTCTGTTACATCCTTAACCAGCTCAACTCACAGGTCAAGCTTTTGAGGTGCCCTTCGCTGTCGAATAGGATATCTCCGCTCCTCCTGGGCTTCCTGTGGTGGGCCAGGTTCGGGTGGAAGGTCAGGCTCTGTCTCTTTCATACGTCCACAGTCAGGAGAATAGTCCTGGGGTCGTTATTGTTCTTGTTCTTCCGGCATGTCTCTGCTGGGGCGTTGGACCGTAGCAGATGATCCACATGAACGTTGACATGGCGATGACCAATTTGGACTTGGTAAGTCAAAGGTCCTCTGCGTTGCAAGATCACACCTGAGTTCCACAGGCGCTTGGGGTGTCTGAAATCACGTACCACAACCCTCTTTCCCTCTTTGAATTCTCTGACAGTCTTAGAGTATCTGTCATGAGCTTTCTTCTGCTGTAGCTGGTGCTTTGCCACAGTGCTTGAAAAGTCTTGTTTCAACAATGTCAGGCGGGTACGTGGTTGGCGTTTCAGAAACAGTTCAGCTGGTGTACATTCCGTTACTGTGTGTGGTGTGTTACGGTAAGTAAACAGGAACTGGGGAAGCCTTTGGTGGGTGGGCACAGACTGAACCTTGAGTCTAGTACAGGCCTTCTTAAAGGTTTGCACGGCTCTCTCCGCTGCTCCGTTTGATGCGGATGGTAAGGTGGTGACAGGTGTGCCTTACTCCGTTGTTCTTGAGAAACATTTCAAAATAGTTTGACGTGAAAGGAGGGCCATTGTCCGATACGAGCTCCTTGACTAGTCCAAAGGATGCGAACAGGTGTCTGAGAAGATTGATGGTCTTCTCAGCTGTGGTCAGTTGAGTAGGGAACACTTCCATCCACTTGGAATGGACATCGACGACAACAAGGAAATGTTGCTTGTCAATCTCGGCTTAATCCACATGGATCCGTTCCCAAGGTGTAGCAGCCCAGGACTATGGATGAAGAGGTGCAGCAGCAGGCTTGTTTTGCGAACAGCTTCACAAGGTGAGCAGTGGCCTACATGCTGTTGAATGTCCTGATCCAGTCCAGGCCACCACAGATAACTGCAAGCGAGTGCTTTCATTCGAGTGATCCCTGGATGTCCCTCATGCAGGTCAGATAGGAATTTGTGAGGTACCACCACCCTTGATCCCCACAGAACACATCCTTGATCAGTAGACAACTAGTCAATCTTGTCGATGAATGGACGAAGGTTATCGTCATTTACGAAGGTTGGCCAACCGTGGTGACTGGATCGTCTGTACTCATTCTCGTAGTCGTAGGCTAACAATATCAGAGCCCAACGTTGCATTTGAAGTGCAGCAAGGGTTGGTATAGCTGATTTTGGAAGCACACAACATTGTCTATACCGTCCAAGATCTGATCCATTGTGTGTTGGAATATCGCTGGAGCTGTCGAGATTCCATAGGCCAAGCGATTGAATCTGAATAGCCCCTTGTGTGTATTGATGGTCAGATACTGTTCCGACTCCGGATCCAGCTTCAGTTGCTGATAAGCGAATGCCAGGTCCAGCTTACTGAAAACCTTCCCACCAGCTAGTGGCAAACAGATCTTCAGCGTTTGGTAGAGGATATTCCTCTGGTAGTATGCAGCGATTTACTGTGACCTTGTAGTCACCGCACATTCTGACGGTCTTGTCTTTCTTTGAGACTACAACAATCAGAGCGGCCCAGTCGCTCCCCGCTACTTTCGTGATTATGTTATTCTTCTGTAGGCGGTCCAGTTCCTTCTCTACTGCTTCCTTAAGAGCATAGGGAACTGGACGTGGTTTGTGAAAGATAGGCTTGGTTCCTTCTTGCACTCTGACTTTTGCTGTGAAATCTTGTATTTCACCGTAGCCATCTTTGAAAAGTTCTTTGTGCATCTCCAGCATGTTAGTGAGTGTAGCCTGACTCACTGGTTTGTCATTTCTCAGACTGAAGATTTCTCCCCAGTTCAACTTGATCTTTTGTAGCCAGTTTCTGCCTAGCAAGGCTGATTTTTCTCCTTTAACAATGACAAGCGGTAGTGTCCACTCCTTCCCCTCATACCGGACTGGTACTTGGATCTGCCCTAACACAGGAATAGTGTCACCAGTGTATGAAGAAGGGCGGATGGATGCGGGCTGAAGAGGGCAGTCTTTCAGTTTTTCTTTGTAGAGTCTCTCTGGAACCAGAGATACAGACGCCCCGGTGTCCGGCTGCATTTTTACTGGTTTTCCCGCTAACTCCATGTTGAGATAGATTCCATCTTTTTGTTGTTGAGCTGTGTACACTGTGAACAGTTCCACTACTGTTTCAGTTGTACCTTCCTCTTCTTGGGCTGCCTCTGACACTTTGTGCGCTCTTGCTGTGCGCTTCGAGGCTTTACACACTCTCTGTAAATGTCCAACCTTTCCACAATTGTGGCACTTTTCATTTTGGAATCGACATTCACTGTGCTGATGATTATCTCCCCCACATCTGTAGCAACTTGGCTTAGACCTTTGAGATGTGGGCTGCTTTGTTCTTGTGTAACCTTGAGGACGGGACTGAGAAAAGCCTTTTTCACCACGTGCATCACTGACCTTGTGAACACCTTTCTGACATTCTGCATGTCCCGATAGCTCAATAGTATCCCCCTGTGGACAAGCTCAAGTCCATGTGCGATATCACAGGCTTTCTTAAAGGTCAGGTCCTTCTCTGACAGAAGCCTTCTGTGATATGCTTCACCTGTGAGACCACATTCAAACTTGTCTCGGAGAGCATCATCAAGAAATTGTGCAAACTCACATGTACTTGCGAGCCTTTTCAAAGCAAGGATGTAGTCAGCCACGGTTTCCCCTTGACTCTGGTGACATTGGTAAACTCTGAAACATTCTGCAATGAGAATTGGCTTAGGCTTGAAAGACCTTGAAAGAGTTTGTCAGTTCTGCATAGTTCAACTGGTTTTATTGGTTCAATGAGACCTTTCAGCAATCCATACTCAGTTGGACCCAAAACACTGAGAAATACGTCTGCTTTCTTTTCATCTTTGATTTCATTTGCAGCCAGCCAACGCTCAAAACGCTCCAAATAGGAATCAAAATCTCTTTTGTAGCCTCAAACTCTGGTACTCGACAGAGTTAATTGTTAATTGTTCAGTATCCTTATTCCTTGTATTCCATAATTACCTGAATTTATCTAATTCTTCACTTCAGAAGTTTCTGCAATTACTTCATTCACTGCACTCATTTGTAATAATGTACACACCGTGTTACGTTTCTTCTTCCTTTTTTTTCTTGACAATATTTCTCCACTGAGATCGCCTAATTTCAATGGGTTCAATTCGTTTTTTTATTTAACCACCAGAGGGCAGTGTCGCTATTCTGGACTCCAATAGTCTTGCTACTTCGCAGCTCCTGAATACTGTACCTACTAGCAGTGCTTAGCCTTCTCTACTGGCGAAAGAAAATAAAAAAGTTAAAAATGGATAAAAATAAATACAAAAGTCCCTCACCCATCTACACACAATACCCCATAATTACAAAGTGAAAACATGTTTTTAGAAATGTTTGCAAACGTATTGAAAATTAAATACAGAAATCTAATTTACATAATTCACACCCGAGTCAATACATGTTAGAATCAACTTTGTCAGCGATTATAGCTGAGTCAAAATCAAATCAATCAAATGTTATTGGTCACATACTCATGGTTCGCAGATGTTAATGCGAGTGTAGCGAAATTGTTGTGCTTCTAGTTCCGACCGTGCAGTAATATCTAACAAACTAACAATTTCACAACAACTACCTTTAATAACTAGAAATGAAAAAGAATATGTACATATAAATATATGGATGAGCGATGGCCGTGCAGCATAGGCAAGATGCAGTAGATGGTACAGTATATACATATGTGATGAGTAATGTAGGGTATGTAAACATTATATAAAGTGGCATTGTTTTAGTGACATTTATTACATCCAATGTTTTATTATTAAAGTGGCTAGAGATTTGAGTCAGTATGTTGGCAGCAGTCACTCAATGTTAGTGATGGCTGGTTAACAGTCTGATGGCCTTGAGATAGAAGCTGTTTTCCAGCTTTGATGCACCTGTACTGACCTCACCTTCTGGATGATAGCGGGGTGAACAGGCAGTGGCCCTTGGGGTGGCTGAGTCTTTCTGGGTAAGTCTCTAAGAGCTTTTCACACCTGGATTTGCACATTATTCTTTAAAAATTCTTCAAGCTGTGTCAAGTTGGTTGTTAATCATTGCTAGACAGACTTTAACCTTTATTTAACTAGGCAAGTCAATTAAGAACAAATTCTTATTCACAATGACAGCCTACCAAGAGTTAAAAGGCCTCCTGCAGGGATGAAAAAAGGGGGGAAAAAGAAAGCCAAACCCCACATCATGATAAGAGAGACACCACAGCATTAAATAAAGAGAGATCTTGAAGTCTTGCCATAGATTTTCAAACCAATTTAAGTCAAAACTTTAACTAGGCGACTCAGGAACATTCAATATCGTCTTGGTAAACAATTCCAGTGTAGATTTGGCCTTGTGTTTTTAGGTTATTGTCCTGCTGAACGGTGAATTAATCTCCCAGTGTCTGCTGGAAAGCAATACTTTGTATTCAGGACAAATGTTCATTTGTTTGCCATGTTACAGACAGGATGCATGTTTCGGAATATTATGATTTTGTACAGGCTTCCTTCTTTTCACTCTGTTGTTTAGGTTAGCATTGTGGAGTAACTACAATGTTGTTGATCCATCCTCAACTTTCTCCAATCACAGACATTAAACTCTGTAACCGTTTTAGAGTCACCATTGGCCTCATGGTGAAATAATTGAACGGTTTCCTTCCTCTCCGGCAACTGAGTTAGGAAGGGCGCCTGTATCTTTGTAGTGACTGGGTGTATTGATACACCATCCAAAGTGTAATTAATAACTTCACCATGCTCAACGACATATTGACTTTCTGCTTTTTTTATTTAAAAAATGTTAACCAATTTTGGAAAACCTCCCTGGTTTGTGGTTGAATCTATGTTTGAAATTCACTGCTCGACTTGAGGGACCTTACAGATAATCGTAGATTTGGGGTACAGAGATGATGTAGTCATTCAAAAATCATGTTAAACAATTATAGTCGATGCATCTTATGTGACTCGTTTAGCACATTTTTACTCCTGAATTTATATTGGCTTGCCATAACAAAGGCGTTGAATACTTACTGACAAGACATTTCAGCTTTTGTAAAAATGTTTTTTTAAATATATTCCACTTTGACATTATGGAGTATTGTGTGTGACCCATTTTAAATTCAGGCTGTAACAGCAAAATGTGGAAAAATCAAGGGGTGTGAATAACTTCTGAAGGTACTGTATATATACAGTGGGGAGAACAAGTATTTGATACACTGCCGATTTTGCAGGTTTTCCTACTTACAAACATGTAGAGGTCTGTAATTTTTATCATAGGTAGACTTCAACTGTGAGAGACGGAATCTAAAACAAAAATCCAGAAAATCACATTGTATGATTTTTAAGTAATTAATTAGCATTTTATTGCATGACATAAGTATTTGATCACCTACCAACCAGTAAGAATTATGGCTCTCACAGACCTGTTAGTTTTTCTTTAAGAGGCCCTCCTGTTCTCCACTCATTACCTGTATTAACTGCACCTGTTTGAACTCGTTACCTGTATAAAAGACACCTGTCCACACACTCAATCAGACAGACTCCAACCTCTCCACAATGGCCAAGACCAGAGAGCTGTGTAAGGACATCAGGGTAAAATGGTAGACCTGCACAAGGCTGGGATGGGCTACAGGACAATAGGCAAGCAGCTTGGTGAGAAGGCAACAACTGTTTGTGCAATTATTAGAAAATTGAAAAAGTTCAAGATGGCGGTCAATTACCCTCGGTCTGGGGCTCCATGCAAGATCTCACCTCGTGGGGCATCAATGATCACGAGGAAGGTGAGGGATCAGCCTAGAACTACACGGCAGGACCTGGTCAATGACCTGAAGAGAGCTGGGACCACAGTCTTAAAGAAAACCATTAGTAACACACTACGCCATCATGGATTAAAATCATAGAGCGCACGCAAGGTCCCCCTGCTCAAGCCAGCGCATGTCCAGGCCCATCTGAAGTTTGCCAATGACCATCTGGATGATCCAGAGGAGGATTAGGAGAAGTTTATGTGGTCTGATGAGACAGAAATAGAGCTTTTTGGTCTAAACTCCACTCGCCGTGTTTGGAGGAAGAAGGATGAGTATAACCCCAAGAACACCATCCCAACCGTGAAGCATGGAGGTGGAAACATCATTCTTTGGGGATGCTTTTCTGTAAAGGGGACAGGACGACTGCACCATATTGAGGGGAGGATGGATGGGGCCATGTATCGTGATATCTTGGCCAACAACCTCCTTCCCTCAGTAAGAGCATTGAAGATGGGTCGTGGCTGGGTATTCCAGCATGACAACGACCCGAAATACACAACCAGGGCAACTAAGGAGTGGCTCCGTAGGAAGCATCTCAAGGTCCTGGAGTGGCCTAGCCAGTCTCCAGACCTGAACCCAATAGAAAATCTTTGGAGGGAGCTGAAAGTCCGTATTGCCCAGCGACAGCCCCGAAACCTGAAGGATCCGGAGAAGGTCTGTATGGAGGAGTGGGCCAAAATCTCTGCTGCAGTGTGTGCAAACCTGGTCAAGAACTACAGGAAACGTATGATCTCTGTAATTGCAAACAAAGGTTTCTGTACCAAATATTAAGTTCTGCTTTTCTGATGTATGAAATACTTATGTCATGCAATAAAATGTAAATTAATTACTTAAAAATCATACAATGGGATTTTCTGGATTTTTGTTTTAGATTCCGTCTCTCACAGTTGAAGTGTACCTATGATAAAACTTACAGACCTCTACATGCTTTGTAAGTAGGAAAAACCTGCAAAGTCAGCAGTGTATCAAATACTTGTTCTCCCCACTGTATATTACAAATAATTCAGTGAACAAAGAGGCCCTCCTTAATTCATAAGTAAATACATACACTGAAAAAACATATAAACACAACATGTAAAGTGCTGGTACAATGTTTCATGAGCTTAAAAAAAGATCCCAGAAAATGTCCATGTGCACAAACTGGTTTCTCTCAAATTTTGTCGACACATTGGTTTATGTCCCTGTTAGTGAGCATTTCTCCTTTGCCAAGAAAAATCCATCCACCTGACAGTTGTGGCATGTCAAGAAGCGGACTATACAGCATGATCATTACACAGGTGCACCTTGTGCTGGGTACAATAAAAGGCCACTCTAAAATGTGCAGTTTGAGATGTCTCAAGTTTTGAGGGAGCTTGCAACTGGCATGCTGACTGCAGGAATGTCCACCAGAGCTGTTGCCAGAGAATTTAATGTTCATTTCTCTACCATAAGCCACCTCCAATGTTGTTTTAGAGAATTTGGCACTACGTCCAACCGGCCTCACAACCACAGACCACGTGTATGGTGTCATGTGGGTGAATGGTTTGCTGATGTCAACGGTGTGAACAGAGTGCCCCATGATGGCGGTGGGGTTATGGTATGGGTAGGCATAAGCTACGGATAACAAACACAATTGCAATTTCTGAATGCACAAAAATACTGTGACGAGAATCTGAGGCCCATTGCGAGGCCCTTTTTTTTTTTTTTAGGTATTTGTTATCAACAGATGCATATATGTATTCCCAGTCATGAAATCCATAGATTAGGGTCTAATTTATTCATTTCAATTGACTGATTTCCTCATATGAACTGTATCTCAGTAATATCAATGAAATTGTTGTATGTTCCGTTTATATTTTTGTTCTGCATAGATTTGGGTTACCAGGGTGATTGTTACTGCCTTGGATTACTTCTGGTAACATCAATTATACACGTTTTTTTAAATAATCTCTTTGGTCCTCTTTACAAAAACACATGGAAAAGAGCTCCCTAGGTATCTAACATTATTCCTTTTTATGTTCAGCCATCAAACTTTCTCTTTATTCTCCAAATTCTTCAATGGTCACTGGGGTGGAAATATGGGGCATTCAAGTTGTTATTCCTAAACTTCAAATCAGGGCGCGTCTTCATTTTATCTTCTCTCATGACTAATGTATTACCAGGAAGAAGAAAAAAAGCATACAGTGGCAAGAAGAAGTATGTGAACCCCTTGGATTTCTGCATAAATTGGTCACCAAATTTGATCTGATCTTCATCTAAGTCCCAACAATAGACAAACAGAGTGTGCTTAAACTAATAACAGCAACATTATTGTATTTTTCTTGTCTATATTGAATACATCATTTAAACATTCACAGTGTAGGTTGGGAAAAGTATGTGAACCCCTAGGCTAATGAATTCTCCAAAAGCTAATTGGAGTCAAGAGTCAGCTAACCTAGAGTCCAATCAATGAGACGAGATTGGAGAGGTTGGTTAGAGCTGCATTGCCCTATAAAAAACACTAACAAAATTTGAGTTTGCTATTCACAAGAAGCATTGCCTGATGTGAACCATGCCTAAAAAAACAAAAGGTCTCAAAAGACCTAAGATTAAGAATTGTTGACTTGCATAAAACTGGAAAGGGTTACAAAACTATCTCTGAAAGCCTTGATGTTCATCATTCCACAGTAAGACAAATGGTCTATAAACTGAGAAGAATCCTAGAGTGTCAGCTAAAGACTTACAGAAATCTCTGAGCATGCCAACATCTCTGTCGACGAATCTACGATATGTAGAACACTAAACAAGAATGGTGTTCATGGGAGGACACCACAGAAGAAGCCACTGCTGACCCAAAAAAAACATTCCTACAAGTTTGCCGAAGTGCACATGGATGTTCCACAGCACTACTGGCAAAATATTCTGTGGACAGATGAAACTCAAGTTGAGTTGTTTGGAAGAAACACATGACACTATACGTGGAGAAAGAAATGGCACAGCACACCAACTTCAAAACCTCATCCCAACTGTAAAGTATGGTGGAGGGAGCATCATGGTTTGGGGCTACTTTGCTGCCTCAGGGCCTGGACAGCTTGCTATCATCAACGGAAAAATGAATTCCCAAGTTTATCAAGACATTTTGCAGGATAATGTTAGGCTATCTGTCCGCCAATTGAAGCGCAACAGGACAATGACCCAAAACACAGAAGTAAATCAACAGAATGGCTTCAACAGAAGAAAATACGCCTTCTGGAGTTGCCCAGTCAGAGTCCTGACCTCAACCCGATTGAGATGCTGTGGCATGACCTCAAGGGAGCAGTTCACAGCAGACATCCCCATTTACAACGGGTTCACATACCTTTTCTTGCCACTGTATGTTACTGGAGTTCTAATCTTTTCATTGAACCTTCTTTTCACAATTCTCCACAGCAACTTCTAGAATCTGCCACTCTGTTGTTGCTTGCTGGAGGTAGGCTGGACACATTTTTAACAATGCTTTTTTCTGATAAAAAAACGAGTTCATTGCATTCGCCGTGGAGCCCAGTTTCATAATATGACCATATTTTTCAGCTGCTTGCCGTCGTTTTTAAATAATCACAAAAAAACAGGCCTTATTTTAGTGCCTTTTTCCCCCCTGCCAGCTCCTATTAGTTTTATTGAGAACCGTGGCACCAACTCACCTCCCGAACGTATTTCCCAGCTTATTGTTCTACGTCACAATGCCTGCGTCGCATCGTATTGTTGACAATGTGACCTGCTCACGTTGTTTATAGTTCAAATGTAAACAACAAAAAATTACTCATGGAACTCTGAGGTCGTCCCATTGTTTCCTACAGGGGAAAAATAGGCATGTCTATTTTGCCTATTAACTTGCAATGTGTATATTCAGATCTTTTTTAGGCCGAACGTAATTTTAATCATGTGAATCTCCTCTTTCTAATTATGTAAGTCTGGGCAGCGAGCTCGGTTGTCATCGATCACTAGACCAGACAGTCAGTTTTCCTTTTTTCCCTACTTTCTCATTACACAAACGAGGTGCGGATGTTTACTTTCTATATTAGTTGGGGGGGAGGGGGGTTTCCAGTTTCGTCCGACGAACAGATTGTAGTGGTAAAATAAAAAGGGATAATTGTTTTTGTACCATTTAGGCCAAATGGAATTCTAAGCATCACTCCAGTCAAAACAGGCTCTGCGAACGTTGGATCCCATTCATATGCTATGGGCTCCCGCTAGTGTTCCAGCTTAGCCAATGTTATTTTGACGTTTTTCAGCCTTGGGTGAATTTTGACTCGTTCTATTGTCCAGCCTATAGAACGAGGTGGAGGTGGAAAACCTCTGAAAAGTCCCCACAACATTCTATGGCTTCAGGGGTCATCCTCACCTCCACATTATACAAATATAAACAGTACACAGACATCACATTCTCCCCAATACAACCCCCATATGATTGCAAAGTATGGTTATGGTTCTTATTGGTTACTTCAGGGCTCTGAGGGCAACTCCCATCAGCCATTATGCAACCCAAAGATGGCAGTGCAGTGAAACAAGTTATCGGTTTTCATTTCCATGTAAAGAGTATTTGACCAGTAACATTCAAAAGTTTGTGCTATTCAAAACTTTCAGAGAAAGAGTACTTATTTTGGAGATAAAGGAAACTAATTTGGTTCGATTTATAGGATGTTCTCTGGGAGTTTCAATCTCTTAAAAAATAATGATTTAATTTGTTTTAAGCTTAGAACACCACAGGGAACTAGTACTTCCCTTGTCTCCCTGTTATGGCACATCTCACATTTCTTCCCAGTCAATTTAAATCTTAAGCCTTTTACCTGCGGAAACAGTGGGGCACTGGATCTTTTATAGGATTTTGCTAATAGGCAAGCCCTGTTACACCCCCTAAGAATGGCAGCGGAGTGTTGAGATGAGGGAAGGACAATAAGTGAACGAGTGCAACACGTTTCATCTTTCCATAGATTTCTTAATCGGTTGTAATTAATAGCGTCTTTAAAGAACAAAATGCAAATATGCCGCTGACACGCTGCCAATTAAATTCCCGATCCATTCGTTTCCGACGCTCATCTCTCTCCTAAACTCAGGGGGTTTCAAATAAAAGTTTTGGAGGATGATACAAAACCTCTTTAATGGTGTCCTTTTGTTCCCAGCCAAACACACATTCCCAGCCAAAAAAAACCTACAAAGTACTCATGCTGCATGTAATCAATTTCAGGTTGAAAACAGACAGGGGGGACTGGGGAGAGAAGATCTGTGGAGAATGACAGTCTCAGTCTGTTTAGTCTTGTTCTCTGATCAAGCAGAACAGTGCTTTTTGATACATATTAGCCTTGAGAGAAACTGAGTGGAAACTGCCCTATTCAGTATCCACACCCCTCAGAAAGATACTTTCCCTCATGCTCAGTATTAATCCTGGTGTCTCTATAGGAGTGTAAAGTCATGTCTCAGGGTTAGCTCAGTAGTACCAGTGATATATAACAAGAATCTTCCCCTCAGCAGTGAGCGTTGCCCGGGTTCCTGGGTGACACAGACAGGCTGTGACAGTCCAACATGGGCACACACCTCTACTGCTGCCAGGGAGATAATGAGGAACAGTGGTGTACCTACCCATCTAATGGAAACACGCACAGATTTGGCTCTCACCAAATGGCCCACCTGCCACACCAGACCTAGACCCTGCCTGACCTGTCTAAACACCTGCCACACTGCAGACAGACAGGCAGCACCAGCTAGCATATTGTGGATAATAAAGGGCCTCATAACAGACACCTGCTGGACATTGGATTAATTCGGGTCCTTATTGTTCCGATTGCCTGCTATTACACCAATGAAACCCTGTAACTGACAGTGGAGATGGTTATCATACTCTGAGCTACAATGAGCTGTAAGACATTTTCCTGACTAATTGAAAAGGCTCTTGATATTGAGGTGACTCCTGTAACTGCATGTCACTGTCTGGTTTACCAGCTCATGTCATGATGACAGTGTCCCACCTGTAGGGATGTCAGGAAAAAGTCAAGCCTCATAAATTGGTCAATTGCCTAACGTCAATGTCCCCACTCAGCAACCCTTTACAACTAAACATTATAGACTGGTCAAATATTTCCAGTGAAGAAGGTATTTTGACCAGTCAATAAAACAAAGAAATCCTTTGAAATGAATCCCATTGTAAAGCTTTTTTCTAAGCTGTGAGGTGAGAAAATGCTTTAGTGACCAAAATCAGGGGCGAACTTTCACTGGGGACAGGTAAAAAGCCATTCTCCCCCCCCCCATCTGAGCTCCTAGAATGTGTGGCTCCCCTTTACTTTTTCAAGATAGTGACAAATCAGAAGAAACTGTTTAACCAGGCATTTATGGCAGCTAAGTAATTTATTGCCATTACTTTGAATGTAGGTTATCCTCCCAAATGACAACGGATGGCAGAAATGTCAAGTTATGTATCACTAGATTTGATTTATTACAAGGGTATACTGGGCAACTTTCATAAGGTCTGGATGTCTTATATGGAATACAGTACGACGAAAGGAATCTATTGAAAACATGCCCTCGTCAGGGGAGATACCTATTTAGGCAATCCCTAGCTGCTGGGCTGCTCAGTCCAGGCCCTGGGAGTCTGCTGTCCTTTGGGTTGTCACTCTGACCTTGGGCTAACACAATTGAAACCAATAAGGAATGTTTCACTAAGATCCTAAAGCTGAGTGGGGTGTGTTGTGTTGGGACGCTGCTGGGTGGTGGACCCCTAGGGACAGGAAGGGGAGACCCATCTATATTGTGTGAAAGTAAAAAAAGATCTCTACTGTACCATTAGGCCTATGAGATAAATTATATATGGAGGATGTGCTGTTTCTGTGTGTTAATGTATGTGTGTCGGTGTGTATTTAAAAAAAAAGTGTTTCCAAACCTTTCCAAATTTTTTTTTAGCTATTGACAAGACTGGTGAGGGTTGGGTGTGCAGGCGGCTTGGGCTGGCCTGTTTTTAAAGAGTTGTTTGTTAGGCTGGTTAAAAGGTGCAAACACAATATTGATTATTGAATTATGTTTGATCTAGTTCAGTCTTACCAATCACTTAAACATATTTAATAATGATCTCATACCTAGCTTGATGACTGTGGGCATTTATTTTATTTTTATAGACAGCTCGAAGGGCCATGGGTCATATTGTATTGTGTAGAAATGCAGGAAATTAACTTTAGATGCCCCAAATAATTATGGGGGAGGACCCCCAGAACCCATCAAGGTTATGTCCCCACCGCTTCTAAAACCAAAGTTGTGTCCCTGACTACAATGACTTAGAACAAGTTGAAGTGCTATTTATATTGGCTTGTAAGGGCTTCTCTTCTGTTGCCATCGAGTAAATAGGAACAAATAGCCTCTCTCTGTGTAAAGAGTAAATCAAATCCAAGTATATTGGTTGCGTACACAGATTTGCAGGTATTATAGCAGGTGCAACAAAAATGTGTGTTACTAGCTCCAGCAGTGCAGTAGAATGAGCAAGAAATGTATACAAGAAATCAGTAAATGTCAGAACGATCAATTGTAAATGCGTGGTTTGTATAGACAGTATATCATTTGGAAAAGAAAATGATATGTACAGTAGTATGTATAGCAGGAAATAAGTCAATTATGGTTTAAAATATCCCAGAGGCATTCTAAAGGTAGTTACATTATAGCAAATATGACAAAACAGGAACCACAAAGCATAATCTCAAACTGTGAGCCTGCTTGTTTTAAATTCTTACGGGTCCAAGGCACTGCA
Source organism: Oncorhynchus kisutch (assembly GCF_002021735.2). Lineage (NCBI taxonomy): Eukaryota > Metazoa > Chordata > Actinopteri > Salmoniformes > Salmonidae > Oncorhynchus > Oncorhynchus kisutch. Next base: position 21,615,925 of record NC_034201.2, read on the forward strand.
TCACAGAGGCATCACTACAGACCTGGGTTCGATCCCGGGCTGTATCACAACTGGCAGTGATCGGGAATCCCATAGGGAGGCACACAATTGGCCCAGTGTCTTTCAAGTTAAGGGAGGGTGTGGCCGGGGGGGGGGGGGGGGGGGCTTTACTTGGCTCATTGCGTTCTAGCGACTCCTTGTGGTGGGATGGGCGCCTGCAAGCTGACCCCCGGTCGTCAGTTGAACAGTGTTTCCTCCGACACATTGGTGCGGCTGGCTTCCGGGTTAGGCGGGCGGTGTTAAGAAGCGCGGTTTGACAGGTCATGTTTCGGAGGACGCATGTCTTGACCTTCACCTCCCGAGCCCGTTGGGGAGTTGTTTTATATATAATAAAACAATATTTATAATAAAAATACAAAGAAAAACATTTAATAATTAGGGGTACTTTTGTCAACATTAACAACAGACAAAAGTAATTTCCTAATTGGTCTGTGAGATGAGGGGGGGCTTGATTTAATGTGTCTGGCTCAGTGGTTTTTAGAGCCAGCTCTCTCAACAAGTCCATTTGATCCAACACTACAAAACAAAAAGCTTTGCCTGCCTGCTGTGGTACATCATATCTTGGCATCGACCGTGCCGTGCCACTTTTCCCCAGATGAATGGATTGTTACAGGGTCTATGGTCTCCGTAATTTTCAGTGCTGTTGTTGGGAAAGATCACCATATACAGTAACTCTATTCACTCTGATCCTATGTTTGTTCTAGTCGATATACCATGTGGAAAGTTGGCATCAGTTAGAAATAAGATAAGCTCTACATGGCAAATGCAACAACAGATGTCAATTGTCCAAATCAAAGCCGGAATGTGATTGTATGTGTATTTGGATGACATCAAAGGGCTGTTTTTTGGTTAACCTACTGATTGCTGTGGAGAACAGAGATGTGGCAGCAGAAGCAGCACACTTCTGCAGTAGGAGGTCATACATACACCTTTAGCTTCATTGACATGCAATGTTATTGAAGACTCCCTTTCCACTCACTCACTCAGGCTCGGCAATCATTTAGCACACAATTAACTGGCTAATTCAATGTCTGTCGGCACCAAATGAGCAAATAATTAACCCACACGCTGAATGACACTGACAGATCTAATTGGGAGGTAGCTAATGACTAATCTCATAGATGTATGCTCTCTCTCTCCCCCCTCCGTCTCTGCATAGCAGTAAACAATGTGATGTTCATGGGGTGGAAGAGAAAATGAAAAGACGTGTGGTTTGAGTAAAAGTTGTTCTCATTGAGGTGTTCTCATTGCTCTCATTGAAAACAAAAGCGCTCTGTAATTTCACCCCCGCTTGGCTGAGGCGTCTCCCAAAGCATCAGTGAGCTACAGCAACAGTAAACCCATTCTGCATGTCAGTCTGCCGCACAGAGCCGTACAACAGCATCCACAAGCTAACCACTACACACAAGACAAAGAAGACTGCACTCAGATTTCACCTGCAAATTAAGATGGAGCTCAATAATCCCTCCATGGAATGCCTGTCCTATTCGCTCTAGAAAATAAGTATAGCATAAGCGGCATCTCTGACATTGCTATAAAAATATGTAATTAGGAGGCACCAGTAAATTTATGAGATCTATCATTTATTTTATGAGAGGGGGGACCCCAGGGAAACTAAGATGATGCCTCACTAGTGTCACCAAGGGTGCAGGTTCTAATGCGGAATCCTAAACTGGTCCCTTCCCCTTCAAAGCTGAGGCAGTAAGAACATGGACCCTAATTAGACCCTCTGATAGCCACTTAGACCAAGCCAACAGGCTCGAGAGCGAAGTGCTATTTCAACACGAACCGCGATGTGTTTGGAGTTTGCACAATTAAATGAAAAAATAAATCGATAAGCGTACCTAATTATGTGTGCGTGTTTGTTTCTGATTTTGGGACATGTAAAACAAATTAAATAGCACCCAAATTAAATGTTATTGAGGTTTAAATCTTGTAAAAAATTCATTTGAATTTCATGCTTGTTTTATTATTTAAAAGTGGAACATGAATTTAAATCAGTATCCTGAAGTTGATGGGTTTATTGATCCCCTCGCCGCTCTATTAAAGTCACCCTCAGAGTTTGGTCACATACACGTAACAGAGGGCCCTCCGAACTAGTTGGTAGGCTGCTAGTTAGCAGTCGTTCAATCTTCTCTGTGTAACTGTTGGAATAATGGGCCAATTAATATCTCATCCCTGGATTGAGGTACGTTTTCCGAGCCATATCTTGCGCCGGGGTGTCTGAATCTAAACAGGAAGTCTGTCTGACCCAAGTGCAGCTTGGGAATCTATGCTGTCTCGAAGTACATCATGCTCTGAAGTCTAGCAGTTGGATGAGAACCTAGACGGCATCCCAAATAGTATCCCATTTGAGATGCAGCCCTAGTCTGACTCCAGATGAGTTTAGATTCTACCTCTCTGAGGAGCTGTGCTGTGGTGGTGAACGATGATGAATCCTGCCTGGGATTCTGAGGGCACTTGTCTATCGCGTGGCAAGACTGCCCTCTGGTGAATCCCTGGAATAGAAGGTCAGTCAGAAAACCTTTAAAATATAATCTGACAGCTAGGGACTTGGTAGCCTTAGAATGATGATTTTGGATTAATACATCCAGATGAGTGAAAAATCTATTCTCGTGAAGCACCCTCCTAAATTGCAGTGCAGATCTCTCTATCAGCAGTAGGCAATTATAAGTCCAAGTGTTATTTTCTATCAGCTCAAGTTTAATTCTTCCAATTTCCTCCACAAAGCTTAATCAAGTAGCAGCAGCACATCACTCACTCATTGTTGAAGATTAAGCTGTTAAGCCCCTACAAGAGATGGCAGTCAAAGCAATCACTTTCAATCTAGCAAGTGTCTACTGAAGGGATCTTGAGTCTCTGTTTAAACACTCACCGGTAAGACTAGAGAGTCCCTTTAGCAGCAACACGAGAGCCATTACAGAAGCCCTGGACAGCTGGGTTTGCATCTTGCCGCTACACGCTCCATAAATAATGGATGTGCACAGCCGGTCTTCTCATAAGCATGTACAGTGTGTTACTGTCGACTAGAGACTTTCCTTGGTTTGACTGTCTAGCTCTAGTACACATGCTCCCTTCAGACAGAGTTCATAAAGTTATGTGACCTACCTTTAATGTCTGTCTGTTTGGCAGCTCAAGGTTAAACAGGTGTTTCTCTAATAGGGCTCGTTCACGTCGCCCCCATTATGCAGATCTGATCCAGCCGCAGCTCATAGCTCAGGGTGTGACGGGCATCCCCTACTCTGTAAACCACTTAACCGTAGAGACCTGGGCGCAGGAGGGAGCCCACAGCCAGAGAGAGAGGAGCCTCCAGGTTAGAGGAGTCGTAATTAAAGATAATGTACCCAGCATCCATCCACCCCTTGCCCTCTGACTAGAACTACATCAAAGACATCCCTAATGAAGATGGTTCACACACCACACGTCTCCCTCTCTCTAGTACACAATCAGCAGCAGTCAAGCAGTTTAAAATGTTACAAAAACACTCTTGTAATGAATGCAGAGTGCCGGCTAGGTTGTATAACAGCTGTTTAAGAACCTGTCAAAAGAGGTATAATGATGATAATAGGTAAGTGGTTGGTGTGTCTAAGCAAACACTTCTCCTGGCTGATTATAATTGAGACAGATGCCTTTACTGATAGCAGGCAGTCGATGCTGTATTCTAGCTCTTAGCCCAGCAGCGGGATTGGCAATAGAAGGCCCCTGTGCGGTAAACTGTAGCATGGCCCCAGAGGGACACACTGAAAAGATAAACCTGGGGGTCAAAACCACTAGAACTCTGACAGGCATCTGTGGAATTATAACTACTGCAGAGATAGGAGACTGGTCCTGGAGGACTGAAACACCTCAGGGAGACAGGACGGACAGCTGATCGTCCTCGCAGTGGCAGACCACGTGTAACAACACCTGCACAAGATCGGTACCTCTGAACATCACACCTGCGGGACAGGTACACATTAATCAATTTCTGTTAGTCACATGTCTGTGGAACTTGTTCAGTTTATGTCTCAGTTGTAGAATATTTTTATGTTCATAGAAATATTTACACGTTTGTGGAAAATAAATGCAGTTGACAGTGAGAGGACGTTTCTTTTTTTGCTGAGTTTACAATATAAAAACACAATGTCACCTAACCACTTCAAAAATACATGTTTTTGCTGGGAAAAATAAGACATGCAGATTAGAAAAATATATGTTTACAGGGGTCAAGGGGTCAAGAAAACAGACGTATATCTTTCAACACCTACAAAACACTGTCATTGCATACACACTACAACATACAGTACTATTGAAAATAACACTCATATCTAAATCTACAACCCTCCTCCAGCCCCAGTGCTTCTCTACCTGCATGTCTCTGTGTTTGTAGTCCGTGGAGGCTGGTGCAGATATCCATGAAGGTGGTTTCTATATGGTGGCAGAGCTTGACATCTGGGTCGGCACCACCCAGCTCCTCTGCTGCCCTCTGTGGAAGCCTCAGCTTGGACTGACCCCTTCCTGGTACCAACACCTCCCAGGGCTTCTCTTTCAGATACTGCAACCCTAAGGGACAGAGGGGAGGGGGGGGGGATTGTGGGAGGGGACAAAGGGAAGGAGGGAGAGGGTATGTATTTGATTTGATTTATTAGGAACCCCATTAGCTAACGCCAATGGCGACAGCTAGTCTTACTGGGGTCCAACATATAACGAAAAAGACAAAGGACAAAATAATTTACCATTTAAATACATTAACATGTAGTGTGTGCATCTATCAGTTACACATACTGTTGAAGTCGGAAATGTACATACCCCTTAACCAAATATATTTAAACTCAGATTTTCACAATTCCTGACATTTAATCAGAGTAAAAATTCCCTGTTTTAGGTCAGTTAGGATCACCAATTTATTTTAAGAATGTGAAATGTCAGAATAATAGTAGAGAGAATGATTTCTTTCAGCTTTTATTTCTTTCATCACATTTCCAGTGGGTCAGAAGTTTACATGGACTCAATTAGTATTTGGTAGCATTGCCTTTAAATTGTTTAACTTGGGTCAAATGTTTTGGGTTGCCTTCCACAGTCTTCCCACAATAAGTTGGAAGAATTTTAGCCCATTCCTCCTGACAGAGCTTTTTTATTTATTTATTTATATATATTTTTATTTCACCTTTATTTAACCAGGTAGGCAAGTTGAGAACAAGTTCTCATTTACAATTGCGACCTGGCCAAGATAAAGCAAAGCAGTTCGACACATACAACAACACAGACTTACACAGGGAGTAAAACAAACATACAGTCAATAACACAGTAGAAACAAGTCTATATACGATGTGAGCAAATGAGGTGAGATAAGGGAGGTAAAGGCAAAAAAAGGCCATGGTGGCGAAGTAAATACAATATAGCAAGTAAAACACTGGAATGGTAGATTTGCAGTGGAAGAATGTGCAACGTAGAAATAAAAATAATGGGGTGCAATGGAGCAAAATAAATAAATAAATAAAATAAATACAGTAGGGAAAGAGGTAGTTGTTTGAGCTAAATTATAGATGGGCCATGTACAGGTGCAGTAATCTGTGAGCTGCTCTGACAGTTGGTGCTTAAAGCTAGTGAGGGAGATAAGTGTTTCCAGTTTCAGAGATTTTTGTAATTCGTTCCAGTCATTGGCAGCAGAGAACTGGAAGGAGAGGCAGCCAAAGAAAGAATTGGTTTTGGGGGTGACCAGAGAGATATACCTGGTGAGCAGGTGTAAGTGCGTCCTCTTGATGCCATCGATTTTGTGAAGTGCACCAGTCCCTCCTGCAGCAAAGCACCCCCACAACATGATGCTGCCACCCCCGTGCTCCACAGTTGGGATGGTGTTCTTCTGCTTGCAAGCCTCCCCCTTTTTACTCCAAACATAACAATGGTCATTATGGCCAAACAGTTATTTTTTTGATTCATCAGACCAGAGGACATTTCTCCAAAAAGGATGATTTTTGTCCCCATATGCAGTTGCAAACCGTAGTCTGGCTTTTTATGTTGGTTTTGGAGCAGTGGCTTCTTCCTTGCAGAGTGGCCTGTCAGGTTATGTTGATATAGAACTCTTTAGTGTGGATATAGATACTTTTGAATCTGTTTCCTCCAGCATCTTAACTTTTCGCACCAAAGTACGTTCATCTCTAGGAGACAGAACTCCTTCCTGAGTTGTATGACGGCTACGTGGTCCCATGGTGTTTAGACTTGCGTACTATTGTTTGTACAGATGAACGTGGTAACTTCAGGCAGGGTAGCCTAGTGGTTAGAGCGTTGGACTAGTAACCGGAAGGTTGCAAGTTCAAATCCCAGAGCTGGCAAGGTACAAATCTGTTGTTCTGCCCCTGAACAGGCAGTTAACCCACTGTTCCTAGGCCGTCATTGAAAATAAGAATTTGTTCTTAACTGACTTGCCTGGTAAAATAAAAATTTTGAAATTGCTCCCAAGGATGAACCAGACTTGTGAAGGTCAACAATTTTTTTTCTGAGGTCTTGGCTGATTTCTTTTGATTTTCCCATGATGTCAAGCAAAGAGGCACTGAGTTTGAAAATTGGCCTTGAAATACATCCACAGGTACACCTCCAATTGACTCAAATGATGTCAATTAGCCTATCAGAATCTTCTAAAGCCATGACATAATTTTCTGGAATTTTCCAAGCTGTTTAAAGGCACAGTCAACTTAGTGTATGTAAACTTCTGACCCAGTGGATTTGTGATACAGTGAATTATAAGTTAAATAATCTGTCTGTAAACAATTGTTGGAAAAATTACTTGTGTCATGCACAAAGTAGATGTCCTAACCGACTTGCCAAAACTACAGTTTGTTAACAAGAAATTAGTGGAGTGGTTGAAAAACGAGTTTTAATGACTCCAACCTAAGTGTATGTAAACTTCCGACTTCAACTGTACATGTCTATATATACACACAACAAGTAGGTCACATGGTTGTGCCGTGAGGTGTTGCTTTATTTGTTTTTTGAAACAAGGTTTGCTGTTCACGCACTAAATAAGACGGGAGTTCCATGCACTCATGGCTCTGTAAAATACTGTACATTTCCTAGAATTGGTTCTGGACCTGGGGACTGTGAAAAGACCCCCTCTGGCATGTCTGCTGGGGTAAGTGTATGTGTAAGTTATAAAACAGATGACGCAGTCAGTATTTCCTCAACTGTTAGCCAATATATAACATTTTACATTTATTGAATTTGCCTGCTGCCTTGATACACCTTTAGAAATGACTCTATATGGTACAGGACATATACTTTCTCCATTGAAGTGCACTTTTTCATTGAACTCCAGAATGGACTGACATTTTGGTGAAATCGACTGCGAATCGATCACGTCACTGATGTAATTACACTAATGAGTAAATCTATGCCAGCATTCCAAAATATCAATCCAGGTCATGGTCTTCGGCTTCTCCAACACTACTCAATCAATAACAGGGGAAACATGGCAACTAGAATGAGATGCATAGCATACGAAAATATATTTTTATTTAATCTCACAGACAAAACACAAGTGATGCGTGGGTCAGCTGTTGGTTAACTCACACGCAATGGCTAATAACCCATTCGTAACCGACTGGTTTTAAGGAATGTTTTTGATATGATTTCAGTTTGGATGCATATTATTTTAAGTGATTGAAATACTATAAGATTTTATTATGCTGATTAAGATCGCATCACCACCTTTACAAACGGCCACTATTCATACATGAATTCTCTCATGAGAGCTGAAAGAAAGAAAACATTTCACCACTCCTGTTCTCTAAACAAAATCTATATCTGGTGTATCATTTTACTGCAAGTTCATATTAAATTAGGCTACGTGAGAGGTTATAGACTTACAGTCAGTGTCCAGATTTCAGTTAGGCTACTGTTCCATTTAACCCATCTGAACAGTACAATTCCCTTGATGTGCCATTTTGAAGTCCCTGTCTTGTGCCTGTCAAATTTGTATAGCGCCTCACAATCATCACACATAACATATCCAGCACAGGTATCATCCTCTTTAACCACTTCATCTACTGTTCTGGCCTTCCCTTCGATTTACTTTCAACTCTCCATTTGCAGGTTCTCTCTTGTTGAATTAATCTCCGACGTTGCCCTTTTTGCCTCAGTGGAACTTTTTCAAAAGCATTTGGCAATAAATTTGTTGAGCATACAGTTAGCCCTTAAAACTTAGGCTACGCACTAATGCCAGATAAAAAAATAATGAAAGAAACCCCTAAAAGTAGCCTATAGATATGAATGGTACATTTATGGATTTGTAATGCATTGTTTTCTTTTTATTCAATCAGCACCACCCACCTTCATCCACACAATATTTCATGACCCTAAACTCACCCTCCCTGCAGATATAACCACAGGGACTGCGGTTTAAGAGTCAACTCGCGCCTCATAAACACACACAAACTTACTGGCGATGAGCAGGTCGATATCCCTGGCCTTGGTGGCAACATCTGAGGCACAGACCTGTCCCACCTGCACAAGCAGGGCCGCCACGTCATCCTAGAGCAGAGGGAAGGCCGGGCAGAATGCCACCAGGCACAGCAGAGTGGGCATGAAAAATACAAAAACTTCATGAACAGCAGGGAAGTGAGTACAAACAGAAAAAAAGTATAACATGAGTAATACTGCACTAACAGAGACCCACCAGGAGATGGCAGTAACATATTAAAGTACAGAAAGGGAGGCACAGCAAGTAGGACATGTAGTAAGGGGAGGAAAGGGAGGGAGGGAGGGAGGGAGGGAGGGAGGGAGGGAGGGAGGGAGGGAGGGAGGGAGGGAGGGAGGGAGGGAGGGAGGGAGGGAGGGAGGGAGGGAGGGAGGGAGGGAGGGAGGGAGGGAGGGAGGGAGGGAGGGAGGGAGGGAGGGAGGGAGGGAGGGAGGGAGGGAGGGAGGGAGGGAGCTGTGAGCAGGGTAGCCATGACGCTGACAGCCAGACGTGCCACGCTGAGGGACTGTGTACTGGGAACACAGGTGGGACAGCAGCTGGATGGCAAAAATCTGTAGAGGGGGACAAGAACCACAGTTAATGCCAGTCCTTCCCATCCAGAGACACAGGTTTCCATTATAAATGAATACAGGCCATATACATTTTGTGGCCTGGAAACTAATTGATGTACACTGAACAAAACATATAAAAACGCAACATGAAACAATTTCAAAGATTTACTGAGTTACAGTTCAATGAAGGAAAATCAGTCAATTGAAATAAATTAATTAGGCCCCAATCTATAGATTTCATATGACTGGGAATACAGCATATGTAGGTCACAGATTCATAAAAAAAAACAGGCAGTATGTAGTGTGACCGACGGAGTTGATCAGGCTGTTGATTGCGGACTGTGGAATGTTGTCCCACTCTTCTTCAATGGCTGTGCAAAGTTGATTAATATTTGTCCGGAGCTGTAACACGCTGTCGTACACGTCGATCCAGAGCATTCCAAAAAATGCTCAATGGGTGACCTGTCTGGTGAGTATGCAAGCAATGAAAGAACTGGGACATTTTCAGCTTACAGGAATTGTGGACAGGTCCTTGCGACAGGGGCCGTGCATTATCATACTCAAACATGAGGTGATGGCAGCGGATGAATAGCACAACAATGGACCTTAGGAACTCGTCACGGTATTTCTGTGCATTCAAATTGCCATCGATAAAATGCAATTGTGTTTGTTGTCTGTAGCGTATGCCTGCCCATACCATAACTCCACCACCACCGTGGGGCACTGTGTTCACAACGTAAACCGCTCGGCCCACATAACGCCATACACGCTGCCTGCCAGCTGCCCGGCACAGTTGAAACCGGGATTCATCCATGAAGAGCACACTTCTCTAGAGTGCCAGTGGCCATCAAAGATGATAATTTGCCCACTGAAGTCGGTTACGATGCCAAACTGCAGTCAGGTCAAGACCCTGGTGAGGATGACGAGCACGCAGATGAGCTTCCCTGAGACGATTTCTGACAGTTTGGGCAGAAATCCTTTGGTTGTGCAAACCCACAGTTTCATCAGCTGCAGGCTGGCTGACCTAGATGATCCCGCCAGTGAAGAAGCTGGATGTGGAGTTCCTGGGCTGGCGTGGTTACACACCATCTGCGGTTGTGAGGCCGGTTTGACGTTCTGCCAGGTGACTTATGGTACAGAAATGAACATTAAATTATCTGGCAACAGCTGCTCTGGTGGACAAGCCTGCAGTCAGCATGCCAATTGCACACTCCCTCAAAACTTCAGACATCTGTGGCATTGTGTTGTGTGACAAAAATGCAAATTTTAGAGTGGCCTTATTGTCCCCAGCACAAGGTGCACCTGTGTTATGATCATGCTGTTAAATCAGCTTCTTGATATGCAACACCTGTCAGGTCAATGGATTATCTTGGCACAGGCAAAATGCTCACTAACAGGGATGTACAGTGCCTTCAGAAAGTATTCAGACATCTTGACTTTTATTCCCTCCACATTACGTTACAGCCTTATTCTAAAATTGATTAAACTGTTGTTTTTATCTACACACAATACCCCATAATGACAAAGCAAAAACTGGATTTTAGAAATGCTAGCAAAAAATTTAAAAAACATACCATGACATATTCAGACCCTTTGCTATGAGACTCAAAATTGAGCTCCGGTGGATCCTGTTTCCATTGATCATCCTTGAGATGTTTCTAAAACTTAAAGTCCATTTGTGATAAATTCAATTGATTTGACATGATTTGGAAAGGCACACACCGGTCTATACAAGGTCCCACAGATAACAGTGTATGTTAGAGCAAAACCCAAGCCGTGAGGTCGAAGGAATTGTCAGTAGAGATCCAAGACAGGATTGTGTAGAGGCACAAATCTGGGGAAGGGTACCAAAAAAGGTATGCTGCATTGAAGGTCCCCAAGAACACAGTGGTCTCCATCATTCTTATAAGACTCTTCCAAAAGCTGCCCCCCCAGCCAAACTGAGCAAGTCGTGGGTGAAGGGCCTTGGTCAGGGAGGTGACCAAGAACCCGATGGTCACTCTGACAGAGCTCTAGAGTTAATTTTCTGGAGATGGGAGAAGCTTCCAGAAAGATCATTATCTCTGCAGCATTCCACCAATCAGACCTTTATGGTAGAGTGGCCAGACGGAAGCCACTCCTCAGTAAAAGGCACATGACAGCCCACTTGGAGTTTGCCAAAAGGCACCTAAAGACTCCCAGAACATGAGAAACAGATTCTCTGGTCTGATGAAACTGTTCTTATTTTTCAGATTAAATAACTCACGGACACTAGAGAAGCTTCAACCAAGTTTAATTATTCCTAAAGGTTCTGTACAGCTGTAATTAGACAGCAAAACATTTCAGACATCACAGTTATATACATCCTACCTAAGACACTCCCTCTCTCCATCCTTAGTTTATGCCCAAAAGAAAGAAGGTAACCAGACACTAACCCTGATTATTCCCTTAAGGGGAACTGACCTCAACCCTCACCTCCTGACCTCAACCCCTCCTTCACCTAATCCACAGATATCCATCTGTCTTCCCTATATCAACACATCACTCTCCTCTCCTCCATCAAACACATTCCAAAGCCTTCTGGCTTTTTTTTACATACTCTTTCTATTCAAGGTTTCGTCTCTATCATCTATTTAATATCTCAAATGTTCAAAGTTTAGCCAATTCCAACAAAACGAAGATTGAACTCTTTGTCCTGAATGCCAGGTGTCAAGTCTAGAGGAAACCTGGCACCATTCCTACGGTGAAGCATGGTGGTGGCAGCATCATGCTGTGAGCATGTTTTTCAGCGGCAGGGACTGGGAGACTAGTCAGGATCGAGGGAAAGATGAACAGAGCAAAGTACAGAGAAATCCTTAATGAAAACCTGCTCCAGAGCGCTCAGGACCTCAGACTGGGGCGAAGGTTCACCTTCCAACAGGACAATGACCCTAAGCACACAGCCAAGACAACACAGGAGTGGCTTAGGGACAAGTCTCTGAATGTCCTTTAGTGGCCCAGCTAGAGCCTGGACTTGAATCCGATCGAACATCTCTGGAGAGACCTGAAAATAGCTGTGCAGCAACACTCCCCTTCCAACCTGACAGCGCTTGAGAGGATTTGCAGAGAAGAATGGGAGAAACTCCCCAAATACAGGTGTGCAAAGCTTGAGCAAAGGGTCTGAATACTTATGTAAATGTGATATTTCCATAAATAAATAAAAAACTGTTTTTGCTTCGTCATTATGGGGTATTGTGTGCAGATTGTTGAGGGAGAAAAATAATAATTTTTGGCTGTAACCTAACAAAACGTGGAAAAAGTCAAGGGGTCTGAATACTTTCCAAAGGCACCGTTAACTAATTTGTGGCCAACATTTTAGAGAAATAAGCTTTCTGTGCGCACAGAACATTTCTGTGATCTTTAATATCAGCTCATGAAACATGGGACCAACACTTTACATGTTGCCTTTATATTGTTGTTCAGTAGAAAACCCTGAAAAAGACACAGGGCTAATGTAGCTCAGGGTTGTGGGTTTGGATGCCTGTTTCCTCAGCTGGGGCTGGGCCAGACAGCTCTGGGATGAAGTCCAGGCAGATATGGATGGAGGGAATGCCTACCACAGTCAGAGGTAGTAAAGCTTGAGGGCAACCCTGAGAGAGAAAATGAGAGGAGACAAAAAGAGAAAGAAATTCAAGTGAAAAGCAGAACTCGGTGAAGCGAACATTTGTGCCTTGCACTACCTTATAAAGACCTTTGTCTGAAAAACAAAAAAGCAATATTACTGTTTGTTCCTCTTGAGATGCCGTAGCAACCTAACCTAACCTAACACACTTACTCAAAATAGTCTGAATTCATCCAAAATAAATCAAGAAATCTGTAATTAGGTCTTAGTCGTGCAATTTTACATCTAACTAAGATGTAATATTCAATATGCAATATTTCTCAAGTGAAAAAAACTAGCATGAAAACAAGTCATCTCTTGTTGAGTGATAAACACTTAATTGAAGAATCCCGTCCATAGTTCCCACTCCTACTAGGAGTAGTACTGTTGACCAAATCACAGACAAAGGGGCGTAGACTTCGGCTACCCAACTTAGAGTTGCCTCAAGAACAAAATGTCGAACAGCCGGAAAAAAATAAACTAACAAAAACATAAAAATGTAATCATAATATATGCGCTAAATGTTTGGGAAGCATGCGACAGGCTTTAGTTTTGCCTTTGACTGAGGTTCTTCTCTCTTGTGATGTAAACACACACACAGCAATTTGTGTGCACAGCATGGATCCAGGCATGCAGGATTACTGCGACAGAGAGGCAGGATTGGGTTGATGAAGTGAAACATATGGCAGCGTCCTACTACTGGGACTGCTGCAGTCATTCAGGCTGCAGGCAATTGATTCCCCTCTCACCACTCAGGCACAGATCACTGACAACAGCACTTCTGTGGCACACTTATAATCTTATGGAAGATACCATTTGGTTATGCTGTTTGTTATGACTAAATGCTGCCTTGACATGTGATCATATAAACATGATCCTTTCAGCTCTCGGAGCCTTATCGACAAAAGGGCTAGAATTTGAGATTAGAATTTGGCAAGAACATCTCTTCTACGTAGTAAAAGGGTTTACCTGGAAGTGCACCAGCTTGGCGATGTTGGGGTCAGCAATGAACATCTGGTACAGCAGACAGCAGATGTGACACTGCACCGTAGGTCACTGAGTAGCCCCTCATCCTCCTCAGCAGGCTCCCAGCATCGCACCTGGCCACGGTCCTTAGGGGCCCCTGCTGCTCCTCTGAGGTGGGCAGACACACCTCCAGCAGGATCTGGACTGCTGCACTGTCCTGGAGGCAGAAAGAAGCACAAGACACACACCATGTGGGATTCTACTTACAACTAAAATTACTGACATACTATACACTGTGTGTGTGTGCACATGTATGAGTGTGTGTATCTGTCCCTGTGTGTTACCTGTGCAGCCAGCAGGGCGTTCTTAAGCTCTTCTCTGGTGACCTCTGGCTGTCCAGCCTGTCCTAGGCCCTGGTTAGAGAGGGTCAAAGTCTGTGGTCTCCTTTAGGTGGAAGTTGAGGTAGGCCTTGGAGGCCAGCAGGTAGCTGGTCAGCACGTGGAGGACAATGTCCATCAGGGGGGGACACCTGGGGACAAACAGTTTATTTACTCACATGTACAAAAAAAATATTTTGTGGTGAAATAACACACAATAGATATGTTCAATTTTAGGCATGGGCAATTCCACTATAACAGAGTGATGCGGAGACTCAGATTTTTCAACTCAAACAAGGACTACTTTTAACCATGTCCACGGAAAAATGGACAAAAACACATTCCTTGTCCCTGTGCATAGAGTTGTATGGTTTGTTTAATTTTGCAATCATTGGCTTTAGTTTTACATACATTTTGAAGTACATTTGAGTACATACATTTGAGTCTCAGCATCACTCTTACCGTGGAATTGCCCACTTAGTGAAATTACGCACATATTATATGTATACTTCATTATCTGATTAATGTCAAACATATTCCAGGCTCAGTAAGCATTGTTTTGTCCTGAGAAAAATACCTAAACTAAATACTTGATAAAAATGTCCTTTTTAACACTTTTCATTGTACAACATTCTTAAATATAGTGATCTAATGCAAAATAGTAAGCAAAGCAACAGGTGCAGTAGGAAAGGTAGCCAAGTAATACTCTACCTGTAGACTCTCTGGTCACTGCACAGCACGATGAGGGGGTCCACCATCAGGTTCTGAGTGTACCTCTGCTGCCTAAGCATCTTCACTGAGGGCTGCAGCGCATTCACCATCATCACCCACAGCCTGGCTAACACAGGGACAGAATGTTTTGCTATGCTGTGGCCAACTGAACATGACCCAGTTACAACACTCATTCAGGAACAGAAAGCAGGAGCATGTTCAGTCGACAGAAAATGTTTTGAGACACATTGCAACAGTGCAACCTGAACCTGTCCAATTTCTCATTTACATTTTCTATGCATGAAAATAAGATAGTTTGTTTATTTTTATGTATTATTTAGTTACTACTAGCCATGCCTGTTGCAGATGTATTTTGTGATAATCATATCCATCCAATTGCTTGCAATATCTTTCAGTTTCCCATTGAAAACTCAAAGGGTGCCATTAAACCAAGGACACATTGTACTTTCACAGAGAATCAGCTGTAACCAACAGTTCTTCTACACCAAAAGTCTTGTCTGCAGTAGGGAACACTGACTAGCTGACATTAATCAATGGTTCCTCTGAGGCTGACACTCCAACACCACCACTCCCTGCTTCATCACTCCTTCCTCCCTCCGCACCATTCAATACCACCGCAGATGAGTACAGAGGGGAGGAGGGAAAAAAACGATCCATTAAACCCAAACCCTGTAGAGACCCCTCCCTTTATCCTGTCCTGAGCTGTCCTGGTTACATAGCAGCTTAGCTTGTGGGTATGAATTGGTCTGCCTGCCTGCTCCTGCTGACTGTGGCTCTGTGCTCCTGGGGACAATGGGTCAGTGAGAGTCAATCCCCTTATCACCACCAATGAACACACAGAGGCTGAAGGCCAGAAGAGCTGACCTACCAGTAGCCCTGATTCATTAATTAACTAGGATCACTTCACAGAGAGACTGAAGTCCTATCCAGATGGCATTCATTTAGGATGTAAAAAAAATTATGTAATTGACATTTACTCTCAAGAATTGGGCCCATCACTGGTTGTACTATCCATTGAGCCAGCCCTTCCCATAACCCTAACTTTATCGTGCTGACCTGAGGGGCATGACGGTGTTGAGGACCATCCAGAGCTTGTTTAGGGTCTGGGGGATGCGTCGGGGTACCCCAGGGCCCAGCAGGAGCCCCATGTTATCCATCAGAGCCTCAGCGTAGGGGATCAGGTCTCCAGATGACAGCAGGGTCAGGTGGTCCAGCATCCTCATCAGTCTAGGACCACTGGACAGAACCTTCTGGAAGGCTGGGGAGAGAGGGTGATAAGAGTATTTAGTGGGAGACATGACTGGAATCTTAATACAGTACATTTAGGGTTGGTTTCCCGGACAGAAATCAAACCTAGTCCTTGAATAAAAAGCACTTTCAATGGATTTTATAATCCTGAACTAGGATGTCTCTCTTTCTTTCCACTCCACTGATCTGAAACCAGATAACAGCTTGAAGGTGATATAGCATAGGTCAATGGTGAGGCTTTCATTTGTCCAGTTAATTCACATCAACATGGATGGAGGGAACAGATGGCGTGGGTAGAAAGGAAAGAGAGCTAGTCAACCCCTCACTGTTCTGCAGTGGAGTCATACACTTAAAAAGGTCAACCTCCCTAACAGAGGCTGTTAATATCACCATGATATAAAAGCACTGCTTGCATCCCAGCCTCCACTGAGCAGCATCAAGCCTCAGTTCTGCTGCAGTGTAGGAGCCCTCCTCTCTTTCTCTGTATTCCTCTTTCTGTGTCTACTGTAATACAGGAGACCGTCACCTCTGGGCCTTCTCCCTCTGTCCCTTCCTCTTTCTCCCTCTCCTCCTTTTCTAAAAACAGCCACTTGTTTCAGTGGCACATCCAGAAAAAAAACTCCACATATATCAGGTAAAAAAATATATAATAAATGGCACTTTACAGTTAAAGTTACAAATGATACAGTTGAATGATCTGTGTGCTGAGTAAGGCTTTGAACCATTATCTGGGAAAAGGAGGCGTGGAATATGACTAGATCTCCTCTCCGCCCAGAAAGCTACCATTCAAGCTGCATGCAACTATTGTCATTTACTGCCGTTAAACCCGGCATGTACTTCCACAAAAGGTGCCTCTTCTGGTCAAAAATGCTACATTTATCTTTTTTTGGTTGCTTGTATTATATATTTTTTTTACCTTTCTTGGACGTACATACTGTGTGAAACAGCAGTAAATTATAATAGTTGCAGCCAGGCCAGGCATATTTGGTAAAAATACATCTTATGGAACAGCGGGGACTGTGAAGCAACTCAAACATAGGTTCAGACACACAATATACACCCAATAACATACACATGGATTTAGTACTGTAGATGTGTGTTAGTGATGAATTAGGGGCCTGAGGGCACACAATGTGTTCTAAAATCTGTGAATGTATTGTAATGTTTTTAAAATTGTATAAACTGCCTTAATTTAGCTGGACCCCAGGAAGAGAATAGGGATCCATAATAAATATAAATATATCTTAAATCAGTTTTAATGTTTTCTGCCGTGCGTAATATGCGGTAGGCAATGTATTGTATAACCACACAATAATCATTTTAATTGAGTTTTGTTTTTTCAGGCTTGGGCTTATATATAGGTCTAAGCGTATACATAAGCTCTAATATGTGTATGGGTGCTTTGAATGAATCATCTTCACCTTAGAAAGCACGGTCCATTTCATTGTTTGAAACAGGCTTTGAAACAACATCTACAATGACCATGTTTCCACTCAGTTTTAACCCATTGTTGAACTTCTTTCTTCAAATTGATCAAACACAGTGAGGTGAGTTTAAAAAGCACAATACTCTTTTGATAAGTGTTTGATGTGATTTTTGATTGCACTTGCATTGATGTCAGAGTAGTTAGAGGTACTATAGAGCCCTGAGTACCAGGCCATTAGTGCATAAGAGGAGATTATTTTACTGCAGTCATGACCCATGACTGCTGGTGTAGCAGTAATATGATCACCACAACAGCCCTAGGTAACACCTCTCCTGAGAGAAAGCCTAGCTGGGGGAAGGAAACCCCCAAAGCAATAAAGAGTCTCCTAGTAGCTTAAACAACAAAGGACAAAACCCGTCTTTCTCTTGGCTCCACGACACACTTTCTCTCTCTGACCTTCTCAAACACAGCATACCAACTTCAATGGAGGAGAAAACAATGAAAGAGGAGGAGAAGAATAAGCAGCAACAGGGTGACTCGGAGAGAAGCCAAGTGTGGCTGAATGAATGGAGTTCAGGAGTAGCATACACTATGGTACATAGCCAGGAGGAGACACTGTACAGCAGGATACGTACCAAGTTGTTTAGTATTGGCCAGTAGAGCCTCTTCATAGGACAGAATATAGTAGAGGATGAGGAGCTGTGTGGTGATGCTGTATCTGGAACGCACCCCTCGACCACCCTCAACCTGCCAGAGAGAGAGACGGATAGTGATGGAGAGAACAAGACCTGAGAGAAGAGGGAGAAAAAGAGAAGAGTAGAGGTCAGGGGCAGGTCACCCCAGTGTTCTACACTGCAGGGCCAATGGACCACTAGCAACAAATGGCCTCTCCTTCTAGGGCGACCAAGGCGGAATAAAATAATCAAGTGGATGACGGGACATCTATACGGCATGGCTGATGTATGACATCATTAAATATCATATCAGTCAGTGGCTGCTGACAGCCCAATAGCTCGGGGAGACCTTAATGATATTGAAGGCAATTTACTCCCAATGGCCTCCAAACATAATGAATGACAGGATTAATTGAAACTGACCAACTATTATTTGATGTTGAAAACGTCTTTACATGGTGGTTTAATGTCACTGCCTGCTTTTCAAATGTGCAACACTCAGCAATTGTGTAAAAAACTTTTACAACCCATTAGTTATCAACATTTTACAGCATGCAGAGGAAAGGATAGAGAGATATGCACACACACACGCAAATATATATACACACACACAGAAAACAGTTGAAGTCGGAAGTTTACATACCCCTTAACCAAATACATTTAAACTCAGTTTTCCTAAAAATTCCCTTTCTTAGGTCAGTTAGGATCACCACTTTATTTTAAGAATGTGAAATGTCAGAATAATAGTAGAGAGAATGATTTATTTCAGCTTTTATTTCATCATATTCCCAGTGGGTCAGAAATGTACATACACTCAATTCGTATTTGGTAGCATTGCCTTTAAATTGTTTAACTTGGGTCAAACTTTTTGCACGATAGAACGCATCTCCTTCCTGAGCGGTATGACGGCTGTGTGGTCCCATGGTGTTTATACTTGCATACTATTGTTTGTACAGATGAACGTGGTACCTTCAGGCGTCTGGAAATTGCTCCCAACGATGAACCAGACATGTGGAGGTCTACAAATTGTTTTCTGAGGTCTTGGCTGATTTCTTTGGATTTTCCCATGATGTCAAGCAAAGAGGCACTGAGTTTGAAGGTAGGTCTTGAAATACATCCACAGGTACACCTCCAATTGACTCAAATTATGTCAATTAGCCTATCAGAAGCTTCTAAATAATTTTCTGGAATTTTCCAAGCTGTTGAAAAAGGCACAGTCAACTTAGTGTATATATGTATGTATGTATGTACATATGTACATACAAGGACATACTATCTGGGGGCTATTAATTAGGCTAGGTTGACGTGACTCTAGGGATGCAAAATTCCAGTAAGTTACCCAAAATTCCCAGGTGGAAGAGTCACGGAATCAGGAATTCTGGAATCTTCTAAACAGGATTTCTGGAAAACCAAGGAATTTGGGGAAATGTACTGGAATTCTGCAACCCTACAAGTTTTTCTAATTATTAGCCATTGATGAAATGGGTTTTGACCTCCAATTCAATTGAAAACAAATATATCAATCTGTACTGATTCAATTAATAAATTGAGACATTTACAGCATAGTTAACCCTTTGGTTACTGTGTATTTGTGATGTGTTTATGCAGTGACAACACTCACCCCATCTGAGCCCTGCTAGACGGTGAGGACCTCCTGCTCGGTGATTGGTGGCCTTGGGGTTGGCGGCCTTGGGGTTGGCCTTGGAGGCCCGGGGTGAGGATGGAGTTGATGTAGACATTGATGAGGGGTAGCAGCTGGGTGTGGAGAGGACTGGACGTCTCACACAGCTGCCTGTAGATCCAGTCCTATAGGAGACAAGGTGGAGTACAACAGCATTAATGTGTATATTATAGGGATGTAACGATTCACCGATACACATCGGTCACCAATTAAAATGTTTAAAATACAAGTGCATTGTTCCGCAGACCCCAAACGGATCCAAATGTAGCATGCATTGGTCAGAAAACATATTCAATCTTTATGAACCGCCAGTTCACAAAAGTTTGTTCTAGAAATGTATTTTGCTCATATTACATTCAAACTAGTTTCCAAAAAGACCTCATCTTCTGTCACAACTGATTCGTCATCCCCTTTAGTGTCTAACTGGATGTAACTGTTTGGACAGTCATTGATCTCCAAGTCATTTTGCACGCCAAACAACTCCAAGTAATACAGCCTTGTCAAACAGCACACTGTGCCCAGCTTGCAAGCTGACCACATCTCCTCGGCACCTTTAGCATTAAAACGCTAACATGGCTTGCGAGATATTAGGTTTAATTAGTTGAGTGACAACCTATTGAAAATTGTGTTTTACCGGATTAAAGTAAGCAAGTAACATAGATTGTGGGCTCTTTAAAAAAATATACTGTTTTTATTACCCCCCCCCCCCCCCTTTTCTGTCATACCCAATTACGATCTTGTCTCGTCGCTGCAACTTGCCATATATGTTTCAACTGTGCTGTGATGTTTAAAAAGTTTTGAAGCTTTCTAATCTCATAGTTTCTCCAGAATTAAAAAATGAAAGATGACCAAGAGTATTGTTATTTTATTGACAGATTGAGTATGGCTTTTCAAGTCACCCAGCAGTGCTATTTGCAGAGCTAGCTTTAGATAAATGTTATGATATTTTCAGCCATTCCTGAAAAACCAACCAAAAACAAGCTACATATGGGCAGTACCAAGACAAGTGATATAATGATTGTCTGTTCACAGAAAAATCTGCCTGAGCTAGGATGGTTGTATCCCCCATATACAGTGCATTCAGAAAGTATTCAGACTGGCTTTTACACATTTTGTATTCAGACCCTTTGCTATGAGATTCAAAATTGAGCTCAGGTACATTCTGTTTCTATTAATCATCCTTGAGATGTTTCAACAACTTGATTGGAGTCCACCTGTGGTAAATTCAATTGATTTGGAAAGGCACACAATTGTCTAAATATATATAAGGTCCCACAGTTGACAGTGTATGTCAGAATAAAAACCAAGCCATGAGGTCGAAGGAACTGTCCATAGAGCTCCGAGACAGGATTGTGTCGGGGCACAGATCTGGGGAAGGGTACCAAAAAATGTTGGCAGCATTGAAGGTCCCCGAGAATGCAGTTGTCTCCATCATTCTTAAATGGAATTAGTCTCGAACCACCAAAACCGCACGGCCAAACTGAGCAATCTGGGGAGAAGGGCCTTGGTCAGGAGGTGACCAAGAAAATGATGGTCACTCTGACAGAGCTACAGAGTTCCTCTTTGGAGATGGGAGAACTTTCCAGAAGGACAACCATTGCTGCAGCCAAAAGGCACCTAACAGGACTCTGACCATGAGAAACCAGATTATCTGGTCTGATGAAACCAAGATTGAACTCTTTGGCCTGAATGCCAAGTGTCACATCTGGAGGAAATCTGGCACCATCCCTACAGTGAAGCATGCTGGTGGCAGCATCATGTGGTGGGGACGTTTTTCAGCGGCAGGGACTGGGAGACTAGTCAGGATCAAGGAAAAGATGAACGAAGCAAAGTACATAGACCCTTGATGAAAAGCTGCGCCAGAGCACTCAGTACGTCAGACTTGGTCGAAGGAGTGGCTTCGGGTCAAGTCTCTGAAAGTCGTTGAGTAGCCCATCCAGAGCCCAGATTTGAACCCGATAGAAACTCTCTGGAGAGACCTGAAAATAGCTGTGCAGCGACGCTCCCCATCCAAAACAAACAGGTGTAATCTCTGCCAAAAGGTGCTTCAACAAAATACTGAGTAAAGGGGCTGAATACTTAAGTAAAATATTAACAGTTTTTTACACCATAAATTTGCACAAAAGAAATACTGTTATTGCTTTATCATTATGGGGTATTGTGTGTAGATTGATGAGGGGAAAATACTATTTAATCAATTTTAGAAACAGGCTGTAATGTAACAAAATGTGGAAATAGTCAAGGGGTCTGAAAACTTTCCGAATGCACTGTAGATAACATTCTATTCGTTGCAAGAATTTTGTATAATAAGTTAAATGTAAAGTGATGAATCCGGCATTGTTTTGTGCATCAGTTCATAAACACAGCAAAAATCTCTTCCGAACGATATTTTATATTTTGCAGCTGTCCATTTTCTGGTCCTTAAATGCAACTAGTATACTTCTTTTATTCATCACAATATTTTTTTAAACAATTTTGGTCTTTAATGCAGAGAAGTTCCTTACATTCTCCCCCTTCCACTTTCCTCCTCCAATTGAGGTAATACTGCAATCAGTTGGTTGTAATTTTGGATAGAGCTTGACATTTCCATATATTTTTGTTAGCTGCATGTGTGACATAAGTCCACCAGTCCTAATTATAGCATTAAAGATTATATAGTTAAAAGAAAATCTCAAAACCTTTTTCTTTTTAATCATCAGAGTGGCTCCCACGACGGGGATGGGGAACAACCTCCACACCACTCTACCGAGGTCGACCTGCCCCAAGAATTAAAGGCATAGTTCAGAACCTCTCAGCATAGAGACCCAGACATATGGGATGCAATGAGGAAGGTGAAGGTGATCAACCTTCAGGTGAGCTCTCTCTTCCCTACTATGCAATCATGCGGGGCCTCTCGTATTGGGTCATGCAACGAGGGGGGGAAGAACAGGAATTACTAATGGTGACTAGACCATAAAGGGATACTGTCCTACAGCTAGTCGATTCCCACATCCTAGGAGGACACCTGGCACGGGACAAAATGCTCAACAAATCATGCAGAGGTTCTATTGGCCCCGTGTCACCCGAGATGTGGCCAGGTATTGTTGGACGTGTGATCAATGTCAGCGTACGGCCCCACGGCCACACCTGCATAATCCTTTGGTTCCTCTCCCCATTATATATACTCCCTTCGAACGCATAGCTATGGACCTCGTGGGACCCCTCCTGAAATCCTCCAGAGGACACGAGTACATCTTGGTTGTCGTAGATTACGCAAGGTACGTCCTCTCCTTTGGAGAAGCTGGGCTACTGTCGGTGGGAGCAGCCTGCCCTCTGGTGGTCCATCCACATACCTCCCCCTCAGGACCGGAACACCAGAGGGCAGGCTGCTGCCACAGACAGTAGCCCAGCTCTGCATGTGAGTCAAGGTGATCAGAGGTAATTAAGCAACACAGTAACTGTACTAATGAGCTATTCTCTTTCCCCTACAAAAGAGACGGGAGAAAGAAAAGTGTTTGCTTCTCCTACGGAGAGGACGTACCTTTCGGAAGGGAGAAGAACTACCTCTTGGGAATGGCCACCACGGATCCGGACCACCACCCAAAGTGAGCTCTCCATGGACGGATCGTTAAGCGGTGACACACCCATGATTTACATTATAGTTTAAAGATAATCCCCTTATGTTCCTTGTTCCTGTAAAGAAGACATGTTTTCCTTGGGAGATCATCCTTGATTGTGTTGGAGTGTTTAAGAAGAGAGGAATACCTCAATAGAGAACTTTGTTTAATTAACTTCTTTGGGGTAGGGGGCAGTATTGGGTAGCTTGGATGAAAAACGTGCCCAAATTAAGCTGCCTGCTACTCAGTCGTAAAAGCTAGAATATGCATAGAATTAGTATATTTGGATAGAAAACACACTGAAGTTTCCATAACTGTTTGATTGATGTCTGTGAGTATAACAGAACTCATATGGCAGGCAAAAACCGGAGAAAAAAATCCAACCAGGAAGTGGGAAATCTGAGGTTTGTAGTTTTTCCACTCAGCCCCCATTGAAGATACCGTGGGATATTAGTTATGTTTCACTTCCCAAGGCTTCCACTAGATGTCAACAGTATTTACACACTGTTTTGAAGATTCTACTCTAAAGGAGGGGCTCATAAGAGATCTTTGAGTGAGTTGTCTGGCAGAGTGCCACAGCCTCGGTCTCGCTCACGTGAAAGGTAGCTACATTCCACTTCATTTGTACAGACAAAGGAATTGTCCGGTTGGAACATGAACCTTTTGCGTGTAGGGGGCAGTATTTTAGTTTTTGGCAAAAAAAGGTACCCATTTGAAACTGCATATTTCTCAGCCCCAGAAACTAGAATATGCATATAATTGTCATATTAGGATAGAAAACTGTAAAAAAAAATATTGTCTGTGAGTATAACAGAACTAATATTGCAGGTGAAAACCTGAGGAAAATCCAATCAGGAAGTGCCTCTTATTTTGAAACCTCTCTGTTCCTAAGCATGCCTATCCTCCATTTAAAGGGATATCAACCAGATTCCTTTGTCTATGGCTTCCCTAAGGTGTCAACAGTCTTTAGACATAGTTTCAGGCTTTTATTTTGAAAAATTAGCGTGAAAGATCACATTGCGTAAGTGGATAGGTGGGGGCTCTCAGAGTGAGTTTTGCGCTACAGAGTAAAGCGGCCATTGTTTCTCCCGGTGTTTTTGAAAAACCTACACACGCGTTTGATATATTATCGAATGTATATTTTAAAAACAACCTGAGGATTGATTATAAAAAACGTTTGACATGTTTCTGTGGACATTATGGATATTATTTGGAATATACGTCTGTGTTGTCGTGACCGCTCTTTCCTGTGGATTTCTGAACATAACGTGACAAACAAAGAGGTATTTTGGGTATAAAAATTATCTTCATGGAACAAAAGGAACATTTGTTGTGTAACTGGAAGTCTCGTGAGTGAAAACATCCGAAGATCAAAGGTAAACGATTCATTTGATTGCTTTTCTGATTTTCGTGACTAGCTACTTAATGCTTAGTGTACATAATGTTATGTTATGCTATCGATAAACTTACACAAACGCTTGGATTGCTTTCGCTGTAAAGCATCATTTCAAGATTTCAGACGACAGGTGGAATAACAAAAGGCTAAACTGTGTTTTGCAATATTGCACTTGTGATTTCATGAATATGAATATTTCTTAGTAATATTATTTTATTGTTGCACTATGCTATTCAGCGATTGCTGACGAAAATGATCTCGGGATGGGTAGCGTCAAGAAGTTAATGAAGTTTTATGTTAAAAACATCCTAAAGATTGAATCCATACTTAGTTTGGCATGTTTCTACGGGCTGTAACGGAACTTTTTAAACTTTTCGTCCGACGTCCGGACGCAATAAAATGCAAATGAATTACTTAAAAATCATACAATGTGATTTTCTGGATTTTTGTTATAGATTCCGTCTCTCACAGTTGAAGTGTACCTGTGATAAAAATTAGACCTATACATGCTGTGTAAGTAGGAAAACCTGCAACATCGGCAGTGTATCAAATACTTGTTCTCCCCACTGTATATGAACTTTATCAAACAAAACATACATGTATTGTGTAACATGAAGTCCTATGACTGTCATCTGATGAAGATCATCAAAGGTTAGTGATAAATTTTATCTCTATTTCTGCTTTTTGTGACTCCTCTCTTTGGCTGGAAAAATGGCTGTGTTTTTCTGTGGCTTGGTGGTGACCTAACATAATCATTTGTGGTGCTTTCGCTGTAAATCCTTTTTGAAATCAGACACTGTGGCTGGATTAACAAGACTTTTATCTTTTAAATGGTGTAAAATGCTTGTATGCTTGAGGAATTTTAATTATGAGATTTTTGTTGTTTTGAATTTGGCGCCCTGCACTTTCACTGGCTGCGGGGGGGGGGTTCCCCAGTCCTAGCAGATTAAGAACCTGCTCCTGACTCGTTTATTCCACCTTTCCGCTTTAGAGCAACCTCAAAGTACTCGGGCTGCTGACAGTGCGTTTATTTATTTTGGGATATGAATACTGATTATGTTCACTTCACCATTAGATCATTTTATTGGTAAACTGAAAGGTAATGTAAAAGTAAAATTGTGTAGTGATCCAGTACGTGATATGGCACACTTATCATAGTTTGGTTGTAATCCAGAGAGCTAAGAGAAATGATGGGGGTGCAGGGATCCAAATTGTGGATTTAAAAGAAAACATGAATTGTCAGCGTACAATGGCATCTTTGTTTTTAAGCCCTAGATTTCAAGCACCAAGATATTATTGTTGGCTCTGATTTTAATAGCCAACATGTCAAATGGTCATAATAAATAGATATGACGATAGAGGACAACCCTGTTTTACTCCTCTTGACAGTTACTGAGAAGTAGCCATTATTTACAATTTTACACTTGGGGTTACTATAGCTAACTTTCAAATCAAATTTTATTAGTCACATGCGCCAAATACAACAACCTTACAGTGAAATTCTTACTTACAAGCCCATGACCAACAATAGTCTCAAAGAAATACGGATAACAAAAAGCAGCAGTAAAATAAAAATAGTAAGACTATATACAGGGGAGTACCGATACAGAGTCAATGTGCGGGGGCACCGGATTAGTTCAGGTAATATGTAGGTAGAATTATAAAAGTGACTATGCATAGATGACAACAGAGAGCAGCAGTGGTGTAAAGAGAGGGTGAGGGGGCACTGCAAATAGTCTGGGTAGCCATTTGACTAGATTTTCAGTAGTCTTATGGTTTGGGGGTAGAGGCTGTATAGAAGCCTTTTGGACCTAGACTTGAAGCACTACCGCTTGCCGTGCGGTAGCAGAGAGAACAATCTATGACTAGGGTGGCTGGAGTATTCAACATATTTTAGGGCCTTCCTCTGACACTGCCTGGTAATAGAAGTCCTGGATGGCAGGATGCTAGGCCCCAGTGATGTACTGGGCCGTTCGCACTACCCTCTGCAGTGCCTTGCGGTCGGAGGCCGAGCAATTGCCATACCAACCAGGATGCTCTCGATGGTGCAGCTGTAGAACCTTTTGAGGATCTGAGGACCCATGCCAAATGCTTATAGGGGAATAGGTGCCCTCTTCACGACCGTCTTAGTGTGCTTGGACCATGTTAGTTTGTTGGTGATGTGGACACCAAGGAACTTGAAGCGCTCAACCTGCTCCACTGCAGCCCCATTGATGAGAATGGGGGCGTGCTCAGTCCTCTTTTTCCTGTAGTCCACAATCATCTCTTTTGTCTAGATCACGTTGAGAGAGAGGTTGTTGTCCTGGCACCACACGGCCAGGTCTTTGACCTCCTCCCTATAGTCTGTCTTGTCATTGTCGGTGATCAGGTCTACCACTGCTGTGTCATCACCAAATTTAATGGTTTTGGAGTCGTGCTTGGCTGTGCAGTCATGAGTGAACAGGGAGTACAGGAGGGGACTGAGCACGCACCCCTGAGGGGCCCCTGTGCTGAGGTTCAGCATGGCGGATGTGTTGTTACCTACCCTTACCACATGGGGGCGGGCCGTCAGGAAGTTTGATCCAGTTGCAGAGGGAGGTGTTTAGTCCCAGGGTCCTTAGCCTAGTGATGAGCTCTGAGAGCACTATGGTGTTGAACGTTGAGCTGTAGTCAATGAATGGCATTCTCACATAGGTGTTCCTTTTGTCCAGGTGTGAAAGGGCAGTGTGGAGTGCAATAAAGATTGCATCACCTGTGGATCTGTTTGTGCGGGTTTCTGGGATGATGGTGTTGGTGTGAGCCATGACCAGACTTTCAAAGCACTTCATGGCTACAGAGGTGGGTGCTATGGGTCGCTAGTCATTTAGGCAGGTTACCTTAGTGTTCTTGGGCACAGGGACTATGGTGATCTGCTTGAAACATGTTGGTATTACAGACTCGGACAGGGAGAGGTTGAAAATGTCAGTGAAGGCACTTGCCAGTTGGTCAGTGTGTGCTCGCAGTACACATCCTGGTAATCTGTCTGGCCCTGAGGCCTTGTGAATGTTGACCTGTTCAAAGGTCTCACTGCGGAGAGCGTGATCAGACAGTCTTCCGGAACAGCTGCTGCTCTCATGCATGTTTCAGTGTTATTTGCCTCAAAGCGATCATAGAAGTAATTTAGCTCATCTGGTAGGCTCGTGTCACTGGGCAGCTCTCGGCTGTGCTTCCCTTTTAGTCTGTAATGG
This sequence comes from Oncorhynchus kisutch, assembly GCF_002021735.2. Taxonomy (NCBI): domain Eukaryota; kingdom Metazoa; phylum Chordata; class Actinopteri; order Salmoniformes; family Salmonidae; genus Oncorhynchus; species Oncorhynchus kisutch. The sequence goes on from NC_034201.2 coordinate 21,643,888, forward strand.
TTTGCAAGCCCTGCCACATCGGACGAGCATCGTAGTGCGATTCGATCGTAGTCCTGTATTGAAGCTTTGCCTGTTTGATGGTTTGTCTGAGGGCATAGCAGGATTTCTTATAAGCTTCCGGGTTAGAGTCCCGCTCCTTGAAAGCGGCAGCTTCTCGTTGGGGTATGTACGTACGGTCACTGTGGGGACGACGTCCTCGATGCACTTATTGATGAAGCCAATGACTGATGTCGTGTAATCCTCAATGCCATCGGAGGAATCCAGGAACATATTCCAGTCTGTGCTAGCAAAACAGTCCTGTAGCTTAGCATCTGCTTCCTCTGACCACTTTTTTATTTATCTAGTCACTGGTGCTTCCTGCTTTAATTTTCCTTGTAAGCAGGAATCAGGAGGATATAATTATGGTCAGATTTGCCAAATGGAGGCGAGGGAGAGTTTTGTATGCGTCTCTGTGTGTGGAGTATAGGTGGTCCAGAGTTCGTTTTCCTCTGGTTGCACATTTAACACGCTGATAGAAATGTGGTAAAAAAAGATTTAAGCTGGGTGAGTGTTTGCTTGTTTGCTTATGGCTTAGTGCCAGCCTCTGACTGTTATGGTATGTAAACAGCTACAAAGAAAAAATATGAAAATGCTCTAGGTAGGTAATGTGGTCTACAGCTTATAATGAGATACTCTACCTCAGGCGAGCAATAGATTGAAACTTCCTTAGATATGGTGCACCAAGGCTGCTGTGGTCAGAGAGAGGTTGTAAATTGCATGCCTTTTTATACCCACCCATTTGATTGTCAAAACTACCCAATTGCGTAACACCTCAGGTGTGGTGATTGCCCTGATTGTAACTGACAATGACAGGGCCATTATCACATTGACAGTTCTGCTCAACAAACATGATAACAATATATGAAACTGCACTCATATCTGCCCGACTGAGGCATAGAAAACATCAGTTTACACGTAATTTGTCCTACTGTTCACCTTATTATTTATAAGAATACATTTCATAAGATGGAAGTATTGTTTAATAATTAGATCCAATTAAATATGATTCCCGATTAAACTGTACAACATATTTGAGGGGTTCTTTTGAAAGAACAGATATCTCCATTTGTATATATTATCCTAAATCATGTTTGTGTTTTTTTGTGTGCACTCCAGGGAACTCTTCATATATAATATGTGAGGTAATATTTCAATCTATTTTACACAATGATATCAATTTCAAAGCGTTTCTCGAGTTTTATCCTTCTGCCATCGGAGTAGCAGTTTCTCATTTCTCTAGTTTAGGTGCGTACATATGGGTCAAAGTGTCCGTGGAGGACCTGCACATTCTCCCGTCAAGTTTTTTAAAAATAAATCCTAAAGTTTGCTTAGAAAGTGGCGTACGCCTGCTTTTGTGCCTACGCAACGTTTATAAACGAGGCCCCTGGTGTTTTCTCGGACTTAAAGGCTTTGAGTGCGTCAAGAAGTTACTCCTCTGTATTTTGGCCTTTTAAACAGCTGTTAATTTTACACTATTAATAGAAAAATATATAATTTTGTAAAGATCGTCGTCCTCCTCCTCGTCTGAGGAGGAGTAGGAAATATCGGACCAATGCGCAGCTTGGTACGTGTTCATGATGTTTATTTGCCTGAACACTGAAATACAAAATAACAATGTGAATAAAGGAAACGAACAAAACAATCCGGTGTGGAACAAACACTGACACCCACAAAACACAGGTGGGAAAAGGCTACCTAAGTATGATTCTCAATCAGAGACAACGTACAACACCTGCCTCTGATTGAAAACCATACCAGGCCAAATACATAACCACAACATAGAAGAAGGAACATAGACAACCCACCCCAACTCATGCCCTGACCATACTAAAACAAAGACATAACAAAAGAACTAAGGTCAGAACGTGACAGCACCCCCCCCCCCCCCCAAAAGGTGCGGACTCTGGCCACAAAACCTGAACCTATAGGGGAGGGTCTGGGTGGGCGTCTGTCCACGGTGGCGGCTCTGGCGCGGGACGTGGACCCCACTCCACCATAGTCTTTGCCCGCTTCTTTATCCGCCTCCGTGGTTCCTTTAGAGCGGCCGGCCTCCGACTGGGGACCCTAGCAGCGGGCCCCGAATGGACGGGGGATTCCGGCAGCGCCGGATGGACGGGAGATTCTGGCAGCGCCTGATGGCCGGGAGATTCCGGCAGCGCCGGAGTGAAGGGCGATTCCGGCAGCTCCTGACTGACAGGAGGGAGACTCTGGCAGCGCTGGACAGGAGGGAGACTCTGGCAGCGCTGGACAGGAGGGAGACTCTGGCAGCGCTGGACAGGAGGAAGACTCTGGCAGCGCTGGACAGGAGGGAGACTCTGGCAGCGCTGGACAGGAGGGAGACTCTGGCAGCGCTGGACAGGAGGGAGACTCTGGCAGCGCTGGACAGGAGGGAGACTCTGGCAGCGCTGGACAGGCGGGAGCACCTGGAGGAAGGAGACGGAGAGACAGCCTGGTGCGTGGGGCTGCCACCGAAGGCCTGGTGCGTCGAGGAGGCACCGGATGGACCGGACTGTGGAGGCGCACTGGAGGTCTCGAGCACTGAGCCTGCACAACCTTTCCTGGCTGGATACTGTAGCCCGGCCAGTGTGGCGGGGTGGAACAGACCGCACTGGGCTGTGCTGGCGAACCAGGACACCGTGCGCAGGGCTGGTGCCATATACCCCGGGCCGAGGAGACGCACTGGAGACCAGATGCGCTGAGCCAGCTTCATAGCACCTGGCTCGATGCCCACTCTAGCCTGGCCGATACGAGGTGCTGCGATGTAGTGCACCAGGCTATGCTTCTCCACGGTAAGCACAGGGAGTTGGCTCAGGTCTCCAACCTGACTTAGCCACACTCCCCCGTGTGCCTCCCCCATACATTTTTGTGGCTGCCTTTCGTCCCTGTTGCGCTGCTGTGCCAACTCCTCAAAATGCAGCTGCTCTGCTTTGGCTGCCTCCAGATATTCCCCAGCCTGTGCCCAGGGTACCTCTCCGTCCAAAATCTCCTCCCATGTACAGGAGGCCAGAACCCGCTGCTGCCCGATACCACGCTGCTTGGTCCTTGGTTGGTGGGTGATTCTGTAACGATTGTCGTCCTCCTCGTCTGAGGAGGAGTAGGAAATATCGGACCAATGTGCAGGATGGTACATGTTCATTATGTTTATTTGCCTGAACACTGAAATACAGAATAACAATGTGAATAAATGAAACGAACGAAACAATCCCGTGTAGAACAAACACTGACACGGAAAAATAATCATCCACAAAACACAGGTGGGAAAAGGCTACCTAAGTATGATTCTCAATCAGAGACAACGAACAACACCTGCCTCTGATTGAAAACCATACCAGGCCAAACACATAACCACAACAAAAGGAACATAGACTACCCACCCCAACTCACGCCCTGACCATACTAAAACAAAGACATAACAAAAGAACTAAGGCGTGACACCTTTCAATTAACTTCAGTTAGTGGAGATGGAGGAGACTGAAATGATAACATGTGCTTAAAAGTACTTTGCTTCCTCTTTTAAAAATATTCATCATGGATGACTCATTCCCTCTATTTATAAGTTTCTGTAAATTACTTTTGGTAGCATTTATATGTGGAAGATTAAAACTTAATTTGGTGCATTTTCCCTATATTCCATCCAGTTCACTTAATTTTTTATAATATATTCGTTTTTTGAATAAGTTCCTCCAGTTCTTTTTGTTTTTCCTTTTTCCATATTATGTGCCTCTAATGAGTTTTTATTGCTATCTATCTGTACTGTTAGTCCCTCTATTTCCTTTGTTAATATGAACTCTTTTGACCTACATTGTTTTTGTTTGAGTATTGAATTGAATAGCCTTTAAATACACATTTGAGACACAATTGAATGTGTCATCCAATAAGGGGACCTGCTGTACCAATGTTATGTAGTAGGTTAAAAACAAGTTGTCATCCAGTAGGCTTTGATTACATTTCCAATATCCTCACCCACGTGGAAATTCTATAAGAGTAATATGTATGGCAATTATTTGATGGTTTGACTGCATTCTGTCCCCTATCAACACTAACCTGACTGAATGACATAAGATAGTAGTCAATGGATGTACTGTATATGTATATCTCATTAGGTCAGGCTCCATATAGCCACGAGTTCCAATAAATCCTTAATATGTGTGATTTCCTTAAGTGCATGAGGGTGATAGTTTGTAGGTAGATTTCCTTTACAGTCCATTGAGAAACTTAAAAAACGTATTATAATCTCCCACCAAATTATTATGTACAGTTGAAGTCAGAAGTTTACATTCACTTAGGTTGGAGTCATTAAAACTTGTTTTCAACCACTCCACAAATGTCTTGTTAACAAACTATAGTTTTGGCAAGTCGGTTAGGACATCTACTTTGTGCATGACAAGTAATCTTTCCAACAATTGTTTACAGACAGATTATTTCCCTTACAATTCACTGTATCACAATTCCAATGGGTCAGAAGTTTACATACACTAAGTTGACTGTGCCTTTAAACAGCTTGGAAAATTCCAGAAAATTATGTAATGGCTTTAGAAGCTTCTGAAAGGCTAATTGACATCATTTAAGTCAATTGGAGGTGTACCTGTGGATGTATTTCAAGGCCTTCCTTCAAACTCAGTGCCTCTCTGCTTGACATCATGGGAAAATCTAAAGAAATCAGCCAAGACCTCAAAAGAAATTGTAGACTTCCACAAGTCTGGTTCATCCTTGGGAGCAATTTCCAAATGCCTGAAGGTACCACGTTCATCTATACAAAGAAAAGTATGCAAGTATAGACACCATGGGCCTATGCAGCCGTCTTACGGCTCAGGAAGGAGACGCGTTCTGTCTCCTAGAGATGAACATACTTTGGTGCGAAAAGTGCAAATCAATCCCAGAACAGCAGCAAAGGACCTTGTGAAGATGCTGGAGGAAACAGGTACAAAAGTATCTATATCCACAGTAAAAAGAGTCCTATATCGACATAACCTGAAAGGCCGCTCAGCAAAGAAGAATCCACTGCTCCAATACAGTCGTAAAAAAGCCAGACTACGGTTTGCAACTGCACATGGGACAAAGATCGTACTTTTTGGAGACATGTCCTCTGCTCTGATGAAACAAAAATTGAACTGTTTGGCCATAATGACCATCATTATGTTTGGAGGAAAAGGGGGTGGCTTGCAAGCTGAAGAACATCCCAACCGTGAAGCACGGGTGTGGCAGCATCATGTCGTGGGGGTGCTTTGCTGCAGGAGGGACTGATAGATGGCATCATGAGGAGGAAAATTAGGTGGATATATTGAAGCAACATCTCAAGACATCAGTCAAATCAAATCAAATGTATTCATATAGCCCTTCGTCTATCAGCTGATATCTCAAAGTGCTGAACAGAAACCCAGCCTAAAACCCCAAACAGCAAGCAATTTAGGTGTTGAAGCACGTTGGCTAGGAAAAACTCCCTAGAAAGGCCAAAACCTAGGAAGAAACCTAGAGAGGAACCAGGCTATGAGGGGTGGCCAGTCCTCTTCTGGCTGTGCCGGGTGGAGATTATAACAGAACATGGCCAAGATGTTCAAATATTCATAAATGACCAGCATGGTCAAATAATAATAATGACAGTAGTTGTCGAGGGTGCACCAAGTCTGCACCTCAGGAATAAATGTCAGTTGGCTTTTCATAGCAGATCATTAAAAGTATCTCTACCACTCCTGCTGTCTCTAGAGAGTTGAAAACAGCAGGTCTGGGACAGGTAGAACGTCCGGTGAACAGGTCAGGATTCCATAGCCGCAAGCAGAACAGTTGAAACTGGAGCAGCAGCACGGCCAGGTGGACTGGGGACAGCAAGGAGTCATCATGCCAGGTAGTCCTGAGGCATGGTCCTAGGGCTCAGGTCCTCCGAGAGAGAGAGAAAGAAAGAGAGAGAGAGAATTAGAGAGAGCATTCTTAAATTCACACAGGACACCGGATAAGACAGGAGAAGTACTACAGATATAACAAACTGACCCCAGCCCCCCGACACAAACTACTCCAGCATAAATACTGGAGGCTGAGACAGGAGGGATCAGGAGACACTGTGGCCCCATCCGATGATACCCCCGGACAGGGCCAAACAGGAAGGATATAACCCCACCCACTTTGCCAAAGCACAGCCCCCACACCACTAGAGGGATATCTTCAACCACCAACTTAACATCCTGAGACAAGGCTGAGTATAGCCCACAAAGATCTCCGCCACGGCACAACCCAAGGGGGGCGCCAACCCAGACAGGAAGATCACATCAGTGACTCAACCCACTCAAGTGACGCACCCCTCCTAGGGACGGCATGAAAGAGCACTAGTAAGCCAGTGACTCAGCCCCTGTAATAGGGTAAGAGGCAGAGAATCCCAGTGTAAAGAGGGGAACCGGCCAGGCAGAGACAGCAAAGGCGATTCGTTGCTCCAGAGCCTTTCCGTTCACCTTCACGCTCCTGGGCCAGACTACACTCAATCATATGACCCACTGAAGAGATGAGTCTTCAGTAAAGACTTCAAGGTTGAGGCCGAGTTTGCGTCTCTCACATGGGTAGGCAGACCACAGCAGGACCAAATCAGAGAGATAGGTAGGAGCAAGCCCATGTAATGCTTTGTAGGTTAGCAGTAAAACCTTGAAATCAGCCCTTGCCTTGACAGGAAGCCAGTGTAGGGAGGCTAGCACTGGAGTAATATGATCAATTTTTTGGGTTCTAGTCAGGATTCTAGCAGCCGTATTTAGCACTAACTGAAGTATATTTAGTGCTTTATCCGGGTAGCTGGAAAGTAGAGCATTGCAGTAGTCTAATCTTGAAGTAACAAAAGCATGGATACATTTTTCTGCATCATTCAGGAAGTTAAAGCTTGGACGCAAATGGGTCTTCCAAATGGACAATGACCCCAAGCATACTATCAAAGTTGTGGCAAAATGGCTTAAGGACAAGAATGTCAAGGTATTAGAGTGGCCATCACAAAGCTCTGACCTCAATCCCATAGAAAATGTATGGGCAGAACTGAAAAAGCGTGTAAGAGCAAGGAGGCCTACAAACCTGACTCAATTACACCAGCTCTGTCAGGAGCTTGTGTAAGGCTACTGTCGTGTCTTTACTATCATTAACTGAAGACTGATAGTTTTTATCAAAGATTCTCTGTAATTAGTTACTATGCGATCAACTGGTTAATCATGTAACTAATTAACTATGAAATCTATGCACCAAGGAAAAATATTCAGATTACAAAGTTATCATTTCCTAAAATAACTTTTCAGATATTTTATCTGATCAATTAGTCTTCGAATTAATGAATTATTTACTTTACCTCACGTTAGTCTCATTCCAAACGTCGTTAATTGTTGGTTATCTGCACGAACCCAGTCTTCACTATGAGTCATCCATACATCAATAGTCTTAAATTGTTTATTTATTACTAACTAAGTAATTCACAGAAATGCATAAACAAACAGTAAATATGGTTACATGAAATGATAGAATTTGCCCTAGTGTGCTGAACCGGCATGGCGGCTTGTTTGACAAAAGGGGAGTGGGGGTCGACTAAGAAGTCACTACAGAGTTAATTATAACAATTAAAATGCTAATCCTTTACCCATGAACGCTCACTCATTCGGGAACAATTGCAATCAATATATATATTTACGCTCAGTGTGTTGTCTTGATCGCTGGTGAAAAGTTTTTCTTTTGTAGAATTGTCCGTCTCTCTCCCTCTCTCTCTCTGTCTTGGTTAGAGGGGTTGTCGTTCTTCGTGTTCAATGATGCCGAATTCCTAGCTGCAGACTAGTAATCAATATCAAAGACTTGTTCTTATTCTGTCGGTATCGAAAGTCTAAGAGTTTAACCACGTGGTATGGTTAAAAAGATAGTCTCTCCCTCTCTAGAGGGGAGGGGCCTCTCATCCAATGGGTTTTGAGAAGGAGACGAGGTGTATGCAATTCAGATCCCCCCACCTTCCGCCATCACTCCACCTTACCTTCATCCCCAAAGTGGAGCAGACCAGCTCGATGATGGCGCTGAGCTAGTTGCTATGGAAATACATGGCAACCAGTAATAGCATCTCTGTGAAAGAAGCGGCGACACCCGCATCACTAGAGAGAGAGAGAGAGAGAGAGAGAGAGAGAGAGAGATTTAAACCGGCAGCTGAAAATGCATCTTAGGAGGATGGCACTTTAATAAACTGATTATACCCAACTATGACAGACACCCTGCTCCCTCCTCCTCCGGCTCAGTGCCCCCTCTACACTCATTTACCTTCCCACTGATGGGTCCACAGCACACAGAGGAGACACACGTTTACACAGACAGGGAGTTGGGCTGATACAGTAATAACTCACAGACGATGAAGGGCTTATTACATTTTTAAAAGCCTGTCAGGGCCTCTCGGGTTGGTCCCCCCCACTCCCCTATCCCTCCCTAGCCCTGCCCTATTCCACCCCGCGTCCCTGCACCGTTTGTTCTTATTTTTAGATGAGCTGTCTGCCCTCTGCCTTTCCCCTCCAGTAGCATAGACCAGAGCAGAGAGGAGAAGGGGAGGGAAGAACAAGATGTGGAGATGGGGCATTAACATGCACAGTACACCTGTGTTTTGCGAGGCAGCATTAAAGGAGAAATTAACTTTATTTGAACCAAATCTGTATTTTCGATGTATATTGCATGTTACAGAATGTACATGTTTTTGAGAAACCTACCCCAAAAAAGATAGACCGCTCATTCCGCAGTTACTGGGGGAGCAGATGAAACATGAAAGAGAGCTTGATAAACAAAAACAAGGACAAGTCGTAATCACCTCTCAAAATCCTCCTCCTCTTTGATCATCCAGCTGAGCCACATCACCATCACCTGCTCTTGCCCAAGGGGTGCTGCAGGAGAACACAACACTGTCAAAAACCACTTAATGTAACATCAGGAACCTTTCCAAACAAGCTACCTGTTGAACCTGGCTCTGTTAGCCCAGCGAGAATCTGACTGCCAACTGCGTGGCATAAGATACAATGACTAACTCAACTACTTAAACATCTACCCTCTCCTCATTTCTCCTCTTCATCTGCACTGATTGGAAAATATTTGACAGGCAAAACCAATGGTGGCTTTTACCTGGTCAGTTCTTTCAGATCAGTGCAATGAAGTGAAGAGTGCCTATGGACAATTGAGAAAGAGCCAATAACATCTGTAGGAAGGGGTGAGTAAGGAGATACGGACGAGTAAGAGGCTGGTTGTAGTGGTAACATGGTCCTACCTGACTAGTGTGGGGTTAGGCTAGTAGTTTACAGTAGGACAGAGAGACAAAGTGAACCCCAGCTGGAGTGGCCGGAGGCCTGCTGATCATCAGCTGGAGAAGCTGCTCTGCCTACTCAACAGTAGGCATGTCCATGGGGGAAGACACACACACACCACTATTACTTCAAATCTCACAAAACACCCCAAATTGCCACCTAAAGTTAATCATCCACATACATTACATACACCCACTTTCAAAAGTAAATTACATTCTCACACAAACAAAACTAAGATAACTCCTCACCCCCCTCTTGAAAATAACTCATAAAACAGAGTACCTATCAGAAGAGACCATCAGCGCCATCCCTACTGATGTCCTCTCCTCTCTGCAGTGTTGCCTACCTGAGTCCTGCGATGCCCATCAGTGCACAGTAGAGTCGGAGCAGGGTGGAGGCCTTCACCACGTGCTACTCCCTGAGACCTGAGTACCCTGAGCTGCTCTCTGCATCCTCCACACTGAGGTGTTCTCATGCTTTCTCTGACGGAGTGAGGGAGCAACGGAGAGATGGCAAGAGAGAAAGAGGGAGGGGGGTTGAGAGCTGTATGAGAGAATATAAGCCACTTTCAAGGTATCAGTGAGAGCTGTGTGTGTGTGTGTGTGTGTGTGTGTGTGTGTGTGTGTGTGTGTGTGTGTGTGTGTGTGTGTGTGTGTGTGTGTGTGTGTGTGTGTGTGTGTGTGTGTGTGTGTGTGTGTGTGTGAGTAACAATGTACAAGATACCTGTCCGATTCAAGCTGAGTGGACTGATCCATTGTGGAGGCCGTGGGGATGGCACAGTCAGTCTAAGACATGTGCTACTGAAATTGTACATAGTTATATTACCTAAACAACGGTTTAATATTATTTTATAACAAATGCGCTTTCTCCCTCATTGGATTGCGGTTGCTGTCCACGGTTCTGAAAGACATCATTGAGCTGTTTAATATGCCTTTTCTTAAACCATGTTGCTATGTGCATAATAGCCAGCAGCACATAGGTGTTGAGAACAATACCTGAGTCAGAAACAAAATGAGGAGATGAGAAAACAGCCCTTGCCTTATTGTATAAGAAACGTGAGGAAAGAGGAAACCCAAACTTAATTAGGTCTATAATCAGTGTTTGTTTAATAGCCTACTGATTCAGTGAGCACCAAGAAACAATTTCACAAATTTGGCAGTATTGATCATCTTTGCTTTGCTGCAATTAAAGCTTTACACTTTTTCTTCATTATAAATAATACCAGAGGCTGTTCTCATTTATTTAGTGTTTACACTGTTCCAAATTGTATGAAAAATATTAATAAATGCTCCTTTTTCTTGATCTCCTTATTGTTATTTTTTATAATAAGTCATTTCATCATTAGTAGGCTTGGTATAGTAGTCCTGTATAACCACCGTTGAGCTGTAGGCCAATGAACACATCCTGTTTAGTCTTAATACCGTAACTTACTTTCCTTTTTACTTACCTACTGTTTTAATCAATCATTCATTCGTTCATGTCATCACACAAGAAACGAGTAATTCGTGATTTTAAATGCAATCACACATTTTAGTTTAAAAATAATAAAGCGAGTCTTTAATAATTAGCTTAAACAATAAATCGTTACATTTCATATATTGCGTTCACCAATGATTGTGACTGTTTGTCTTTGCTGTAATAAAGGCTTACCAAAAAAACTTTACAACAGACTCTCTGGTACGCTTATACTTTATTTAGGGTTGTTTGCATTGTTACAAAACGGTCAGAAAAATTATTTTGTAATCTATACTGCACCTATTTGGCACCCATAATACGCACGCAGCGCTTGCTCATCTTCTTTTTCTTGATCTCCAGTATTTTCCACAACGAGCCACATTTATTCCACACATCTGTTTTTTCCTTTACCTCCTGAGCAACCTGTAAATATTCCGCCATTTTGAGTTTATTTGTCACGTCATTAAGCAGGATTAGGAGGCCGCCTATGGCAGCAGATAGACGAGGGTGGCATTTTCTGAGCTAAACTGACCAAGACGCACCTCCAACAACAACACATAAAACCTAACACAATTCTGCCCAAAAACAATGACAATTTCTCTCAACCGGTGGCATATGGGCTTTGTAGGTGAGCGCTGATGCCGCCCTTTGATAAGCAGTGCTTATCAAAGATAAAATTAATTACAACGTAATGAGGGACACTTTTTACATCATGCCGGATTCTCCAATCAAATAGCCGAACCTAAATGGCGCCCAATCAAATAAAAAAGTAGCTGTCATGTTAACAAACAGCATATCCTAAAAACATAACAGGCCAAAGTAAAATGGACATTATGGAATGGACAATCACAACTGTTTTTCAAGAGTTTCACCCCATTGTCATGATCAGTGGTTTCAAGTTCATATCTGTAACTTTTTTGACAAGCTGATCATAGCAAAAAAGAAAATACTCCTGCATTTCCCAATGTGTAAACACATTGCAAATAGACTGGAGATAGGGTAGGAGATTTTCCAGTCATCTGATGATTCTCAGTACCTATACTGTTCTCTTTGAAGTAGAAATAATAATCGATATAAGTTTAGATATTAGACATGTGTAAGCAGAATGAAGGCTGAAGCGCATGTGAGTGTACAAAGCTGGATCAATATCGAGTCAACTAAAACAGAATGTAAGCAGAATCTGTGTGGATGAGGCAAGTTGGCTGGTCTGGGCCATATCTGATCTTGTGAAGGCTACTGGACACACACATGGATTAATCATACATAGACAACATCGGCCTAAACTTGTGAAGATCTTTGGACAGGAACATTAGCTAATCAGTGATAGGCACCAGTAGGAGTATGCCCCAATGTCTGAGCCAATAAGAGAATGGAAACTAAGTAAAACAGCAAGATTTGTAAAGTGGAGTGACAACGTAATGTAAGGCTAAGACTGTCTGTATAGTACTGCCAAGTACTAAGAATGAAGATTCAGTTCCTCTATGGAATTGTTCAGCTTTGTTACTCTCTGTAATAAAGTCTATTTGAATTCACAAGCTCCGGTATCTGAGAAGTATTTGATTCAATATTTTCCACAACAATAGCTCCTGATAAAGTTGGGTAGCTGATATTCAGTGCGTAAAAAGCCAAATTGATTAGTCACAGGAATCAGGACTAATAAAGCCAATGCAATGGCCTGTTTTACAAACGGTGGGCCTACCACACGGATGGGCATTCATAAAATCCATTGCGGGCTGACATGGCGGGCTACACCCGAGTAAGCACAAGCCGACGTCTTTTGGAAGTATTTTTTCGGTCCTGTACAGATGTCGGTTTTTGGTGTTTTAGAAACAGTAGGCATACCACATAGATGGGAGTCAATAAAATGCTATTTCAGGCAACACTGTAGGCTACACCTCAGCAAGCACGGACCGACGCCAACGCCTTTTGGATGTCTTTTTTTGGTGCGGTTCCGGACCGGCCTGGATTTTCCACATCCACAGACATTGGTTTTTGGTCAGATCCAAATATGAACCAATAATAGACGTTTATATGTTTGGTTCAGATTTTGTCTGGTCTGGACCAGCCTCGATTTGGTCCAAACATAGATGTATATAAATGACTTATTTTCTACTTTCATTCAGAAACAAAAATGAGCCTGATTTCAACATCAGAAAAATAAACATTTTCTACATCTGTAAAATACGTATTTTCAACATCAGGAAAATAAGTATTTTCCATTTTCATTCGGAATGAAAAATGTACCTGGTTTTATGTTAAAAGAAATGTATTTTCGGCGTTCTGGAAAATGCATATTTTAAAACATATGGAAAGTACATTTTCACCTTTTATTCAGAACCTAAATTTAACCTAACGTCAGTGTCTGGAAAAGACGTATGTTACATCTTTTCAACGTCATTTTTGGGGAAGCAGGTAGCCTAGTGCTTAGAGCGTTGGACTAGTAGCTGAAAGGTTGCAAGATCGAATCCACGAGCTGAAAAGGTATAAATCTGTTGTTCTGCCCCTGAACAAGGCAATTAACCCACTGTTCCTAGGTCGTCATTGAAAGAATTTGTTTTTAACTGACTTGCCTAGTTAAATACATTTTGCTTACTGGGACTATTCTAGTTTTGGTCTCGCCTATGGCAGCAGAACGGCAAAGAGCGGCCCTGGCTATAGGTCAGGCCCAATTGTGCCCTATTCGGACAGGATTAGTTTTACTGGGGGAGATCGGATAATGTAATTATGTGCACGAGCACAAAACACCACATCTGTAATTTTTGTCCAAACCGAATCTGCTATGTCAGTAATCTCCCGAGTGGCGCAGCGATCTAAGACACTGCATCTCAGTGCTAGAGGCATCCCTACAGACCCTGGTTTGATTGCAGGCTGTATCACAACCGGCTGTGATTGGGAGTCCTATAGGACGGCGCACAGTTGGCCCAGTGTCGTCCGGGTTAGGGTTTGGCTGGGGTAGGCCGTCATTGTAAATAAGAATTTGTTCTTAACTGACTGCCTAGTTAAATAAAGGCAAAATATATATCTTTTTTTATAAAATAATTAGATGGCAGGAGAGTAACATTTCCAACCAGAATACCCTGTTTCTTTGGCTAACTCCAAGGTCCTATGATAATACAGGTCCCATGTGAATCGACATTCCTGTGTTTTGAGATAAATGTATGAGTTTGACAGGTGTTGCTCGCAGTTTGCGAAACTGTTTGCGAAAACTAACTGATTGATAAATGTAGGTATATCATGAATGGCCTACATGCAGCCTATCAAATTTCACAGTGAATGCTTTTGTTTATATGGTTTTGTGCGTATGAATTGAATATTAACAAACAAACAAAAACAAAAATTTTAGCCTATTTAATGCAAACCTCTTAATAGACCGCAAAGCAACACTATACAACTGACTTAAATGTTTGGATATGATAAGTTTACTATCTCATCCATTCCCTTAAAATGAGTCTCATGTGCAATGTTAAGCTCACATCTGAAGGGTGGGGGGGCATTTAGGATGTACTGCAGATTGCTAAAATATCCCAATGATTATGATCACTCATCCTGGGACTAAACACCTCTCTCTGCAACTGGATCCTGGACTTCCTGACATGCCGCCCCCAGGTGGTAAGGGTAGGTAACAACACATCCGCCACGCTGATCCTCAACTCAGGGGCCCCTCGGGGGTTCTCAGTCCCCTCCTGTACTCCCTGTTCACTCATGACTGCACGGCCAGGCACGACTCCAAAAAGATCATTAAGTGGCCTGATCAACGACAACAACGAGACTGCCTATAGGGAGGAGGTCGGAGACCAGGCTGTGTGGTGCCAGGATAACAACCTCTCCCTCAACGTGAGCAAGACAAAGGAGATGATTGTGGACTAAAGGAAAAGGAGGACCGAGCATGCCCCCATTCTCATCAATGGGGCTGTGGTGGAGCAGATTGAGAGCTTCAAGTTCCTTGGTGTCCACATCACCAACAAACTAACATGGTCCAAGCACACCATGACAGTCGTGAAGAGGGCACGACAAAACCTATTCTCCCTCAGGAGGCTGAAATGATTTTGCATGGGTCCTCAGATCCTCAAAAGGTTCTACAGCTGCACCATCGAGAGCATTCTGACTGGTTGCATCACTGCCTGGTAAGGCAACTGCTCAGCCTCCGACCGCAAGGCACTAGTAGTGCGTACAGCCCAGTACATCACTGGGGCCAAGCTTCCTGCTATCCAGGACCTCTATACCAGGCAGTGTCAGAGGAAGGCCCTAAAAATTGTCAGTCTCCAGTTACCCTAGTCATAGACTGTTCTCTCTGCTACCGCACGGCAAGAGGTACCAGAGCACCAAGTCTAGGTCCAAGAGGCTTCTAAAAAGCTTTTACCCCCAAGCCATAAGACTACTGAACATCTAATCAAATGGCTACCCAGACTATTTGCATTGCCCTACCTCCCATTTTACACCACTGCTACTCTCTGTTATTATCTATGTATAGTCACTTTAATAACTCTACCTACATGTACATGTTACCACAATTACCTTAACCGGTGCACCCGCACATTGACTCTGTACCAGTAGCCCCTGTATAT
The DNA here is from genome assembly GCF_002021735.2 of Oncorhynchus kisutch. Lineage (NCBI taxonomy): Eukaryota > Metazoa > Chordata > Actinopteri > Salmoniformes > Salmonidae > Oncorhynchus > Oncorhynchus kisutch. The sequence continues at coordinate 21,659,222 of NC_034201.2, forward strand.
AGTCTCGCAATTGTTATTTTACTTCTGCTCTTTACTGCTCTTTAACTACTTGTTACTTTTATTTATTATTCTTTAAACTGCATTGTTGGTTTGGGGTAAGCATTTCACTGTAAGGTCTACACCGGTTGTATTCGGAGAATGTGACTAATAAAATTTGATTAGACTTCCTCAATTCCAATATTATGACGACACGATTGGAAAGATGGTTTGGTTTAGAAACTTAGGAACTGAGCTCAAGTTCAGTGTAGCCCTATCACCTATGAAATACTGTACCTTCACACCTAGAATAAAAACCTCCAGGCTTGCGTCCTGTCAATTTAGATTTTATTTTTAAACATTTTGAATTACAGGGGGCAGTTAGGAAAAAAAACTAATCCCGTCCAAATCGTCCTCTGGGATAACAGACATTCTTGAGTAATAATTACATAGTCAGCATATGAAAAGGTCTTTGGGCACGTGCATGCGATGCATACATGTGTCACGTAAAGAGAGCAAGGGTTGAGGGAATAGGGAATGTTTTTCCTAAAAACACATAGGATGTGTCAACATATGGAAAAATACATGTTTAAAAATGTCGACCAACGATTGGTCAAAAGAACAGACGACTCTTGCCAAAGCAGCAGCTACTCTTACTGGGGTCCAGCAAAATTAAGGCAGTTATATACAATTTAAAAAATTACACAACACAGTGTGCCCTCAGGCGAGCACTTTATAACCACAAACTTAATGTGTATGGGTGTGTATGTTATCCTGTGTGTGTATGCGTGCCTGTGCCTGTGTGTATCTCTTTAGTTTTATTTGCGCGAAAGAAAACAAGGGATATACAACAATACAGATTTTGAAAATATATATTTTTTAAACAGTGTGCTGATGTGGTTGGAAGCCCATGGGTGTATATGAAAATCACACCACAAAAAAAGTTCCCGCCGTTGCATAAGGTGTAGTTTTATAATTTTTTAAAACCTGATTTTACTGCTTGCATGAGTAGGCAGTCATTGTAAATAAGAACGTGTTCTTAATGGACTTGCCTAGTTAAAATACAAATTAATAAATGAGTTACTTGAAGTGAAATAGTTCCATGTGGTCATGGATCAACGTAGTACTATGCGTAGTACATAGTCTGTTCTGGCCTAGTGGACTGTGAAGAGAGCTCTGGTGGCATGTCTTGTGGTATGCGTGGGTGTCTGATCTGTATGCTAGTAGTTTAAAACAGATCCCAAGGTGCATTCAAGTAGGGATGAAGTCTCTCCTCTACTTTGAGCCAGGAGAGATTGACATGCATATTATTAATGTTAGTTCCCTGTGTACATTTATGAGCCAGCCCTATTCTAGGCCATTTGCAATTTTCCTTAGTCCCGTTGCGACAAAACTAGGGCCTGTAGGAGCTGCCATAAGACAGCAGAGTAATGCTTTATTATGGACAGACCTCTCCCCATCATAGCTACTGTTGCTTCAATGTGTTTTGACCATGACCTCAAAGTGCTCAATTTCCAAATGATTTATTACAAGATTTGGTTGAGTTTTAGAGTTTAGTGAATGATTTGTCCCAAATACAATTATTTTAGTTTTAGGAAAATGTAGGACTAACTTATTCCTTGCCACCCACTCTGAAACTAACTGCAGCTCTTGTTAAGTGTTGCAGTGATTTCACTTGCTGTGGTAGCTGACGTGTATAGTGTTGAGTCATCAGCAGACACACAGGCTTTACTCAGAGCCAGTGGCAGGTCATTAGTAAAGATTCAAAAAGTAAGGGTCTTAAACAGCTGCCCTGGGGAATGCCTGACTCTACTTGGATTGTGTTGGATGCTTCCTTTAAAGAACACCCTCATGGTTCTGTTAGACAGGTAAGTCTGTATCCACAATGTTGCAAGGGATGTTAAACCATAGCACATACCTTTTAAAGCAGAAGACTATGATCGATAATGTCAAAAGCTGCAATGAAGTCTAACAAAACAGCTCCCACAATCGTTTTATAATCAATTCCTCTCAGCCAATCAGTTGTTTGTGTAAGTGCCATGCATGTTGAATGCCCTTCCATATAAGTGTGATGAAAATCTGTTAATTTGTTTACTGTGAAATAGCATTGTATCTGGTCAACCCCCCAAAAATCTAAAAGTTTACAAAGGGTTGGTAACAGGTGGTCAGCTGTTTGTGCCAGTAAAGGGTGCTTTGCTATTCTTGGGTAGCAGAATGACTATTGCTTCCCTTCAGGTCTGAGGGCACACACATTCCTGTAGGCTTAGATTGAAGAGATGGCAAATAGGAGTGGCAATTTTGTCCGCTATTATCCTCAGTAATTTTCCATTTAAGTTATCAGACCCAGGTGGCTTGTCATTTTTGATTGAAGAAATATTAGTCTCCTCTTTCACACTCACTTTACAGAATTCAAAAATATAAACGCTTGTATTTCATAATTCGGTCAGTTATGAATAGATGTGTCACCTCAAGACTTGTTGTTGGCATGTCATGCCTAAATTTGCTAATCTTGCCAATGAAAAATGTATTAAAGTAGATGGCAATACAAGTGGGTTTTGTGACGAATGAGCCATCTGATGCAATGAATGATGGAGCCGAGTTCGCCTTTGTGACTAAAATGTAATTTAAGGTGCTCAAAATCTTTATTATTTAGAGAATGTCTTTGTTTCATAGTATAGTTTATTTATTATTCAGTTTAAATCACATAATTTCTCTATTTATAATTTATTTGCTAATCGGCTGTGAATTCCTCATCAATCCACATGGATTTAACAGTTTTTACAGTCAATTTCTTAAAATGCGTGAATGCTTATTAGTAACTGGAATAAGCAATTTCATAAATGCTACTGGTTGCTCCTCATTTTACAGTCGTGACCATAAGTTTTGAGAATGACAAATATTAATTTTCAAAGTCTGCTGCTTCAGTGTCTTTAGATATTTTTGTCAGATGTTATTATGGAATACTGAACTATAATTACAAGCATTTCATAAGTGTCAAAGGCTTGTCAATTACATGAAGTTGATGCAAAGAGTCAATATTTTGCAGGTTGACCCTTCTTTTTCAAGACCTCTGCAATCCGCACTGGTATGCTGTCAATTAACTTCTGGGCCACATCCGGATTGCAGGCCTTTCTTGCATAATCAATGCTTGGAGTTTGTCAGAATTTGTGGGGTTTTGTTTGTCCACCCGCCTCCTGAGGATTAATGAGGGGATTCATCAGAGAAAATATGACTTCACCCCAGCAAGCTCTGTACTGGTGGTGCCCCAATCCTGATGCTGAATCAACTTTAGGAGACGGTCCTGGCACTTGCTGGACTTTCTTGGGCGTCCTGAAGCCTTCTTCACAACAATTGAACCGCTCTCCTTGAAGTTCTTGATGATCCGATAAATGGGTGATTTAGGTGCAATCTTACTGGCAGCAATATCCTTGCCTGTGAAGCCCTTTCTGTGCAAAGCAATGATGACAGCACGTATTTCCTTGCAGGTAACCATGGTTGACAGAGGAAGATCAATGATTCCAAGCACCACCCTCCTTTGAAAGCTTCCAGTCTGTTATTTGAACACAATCAGCATGACAGAGTGATCTCCAGCCTTGTCCTCTTCAACACTCACACCTGTGTTAACGAGAGAATCACTGACATGATGTCAGCTGATCCTTTTGTGGCAGGGCTGAAATGCAGTGGAAATGTTTTTGGGGGATTCAGTCCATTTGCATGGCAAAGAGGGTCTTTGCAATTATTTGCAATTCATCTGATCACTCTTCATAACATTCTGGAGTACATGCAAATTGCCATTATACAAACCGAGGCAGCAGATTTTGTGAAAATGTATATTTGTGTCATTCTCAAAACTTTTGACCTCGACTGTACACCACAGAAGAGCAACTATTATTTACATCGTCAACATAGAAATCACTACAAAACATATTGTATGACCTTTAATTTTCCAAGATATGGCTACTATATTATGATAACTACATCCGATCGATTTGGATACTGCTTTAGAGCAGATTTCTTCAGAATCAGTAAAGATGTGATTAATACATGTGGATGATTTAATTCCTGTGCTATTTGTAAATACCCTGGTAGGTTGACTGATATCCTGAACCAGGTTGCAGGCACTGGTTACAGTTTGGAGCTTTTTCTTGAGTGGGCAGCTTGATGAAAGCCAGTCAATACTTAGGTCATGCAGAAAAGATACCCCTCTATTGATATCACATACATTATCAAGCATTTCACACATAATATCCAGATATTGACTGTTAGCACTTGGCGGTCTATAGCAGCGTCCCACAAGAATGGCCTTTAGTTGAGGCAGGTGAACCTGTAGCCATATTACTTCAACAGCATTTGAAATGAGATTCTCTCTAAGCAGATATGTGACTGAATATAAACGGCACCACAACCACCGTTGGGATTCCTACCTCTTCTCAAGAAGTTGAAACCATGCATTGCTAACACTGTATCAAAGGTATTATCTATGTCAGTGTCAGAGATGGTCAATATATGAATGTTATCTGCACTAGCACGTTATCGATTTCATGAACCTTGCTTCTTAAGCTAAATATGTTAATGTAGGCTATTTTTTGCACATTTCTGGGATTCTTGATTGTATTTATTGCTTTACTGGGAGGCTTATCACCAGTAGACATGACTGTGATATTTCTGTTTGAGCTGTACAGAGTGAGCTGCACTGAGGGGCCTTCCTACTAGGGCAAACTGCCTTAGTGTTAACAGTATAACTCAGGTTCATAGACGGATGATTACTGCACACAATAGCCGTAGGACTGACAGAGGCATTTCAGGGGAGTTAGAGGGACATACAGTGCATTCGGAAAGTATTCAGACCCCTTGACTTTTCCACATTTTGTTACGTTACAGCCTTATTAAAAAATGTATTAAATTGTCAATCTACACACAATACCCCACAATGACGAAGCAAGAACAGGTTTTTAGAAAATGTATCAAAGTTAATTAAGCTGAAATATCACATTTACATAAGTATTCAGACCCTTTACTCAGTCATTTGTTGAAGCACTGTTGGCAGCAATTATAGCCTCAAGTCTTCTTGGGTTTGATGCTACAAGCTTGGCACACCTATATTTGGGGAGTTTCTCACATTCTTCTCTGCAGATCCTCTCAAGCTATGTCAGGTTGGATGGGAAGCGTCGCTGCACAGCTATTTTTAGGTCTCTCCAGAGATGTTCGATCGGGTTCAAGTCCAGGCTCTAGCTGTGCCACTCAAGGACATTGAGACTTGTCCCAAAGCCTCTCCTGCGTTGTCTGTGTGCTTAGAGTCGTTCACCTGAGGTCCTGAGTGCTCTGAAGAAGGTTCGTCAAGGAACTCTCCCACGATCCTTAGTCTCCTAGTCCCTGCCGCTGAAAAATATCCCCACAGCATGATGCAGCTGCCACCACCATGCATCACCGTAGGGATAGTACCAGAGGTCCTCCAGATGTGATGCTTGGCATTCAGGCCAAAGAGTTAAATCTTGGTTTCATCAGACCAGAGAGTCTTGTTTCTCATGGTCTGAGAGTATTTAAGTGCCTTTTGGCAAACTCCAAGCAGGCTGTCATGTGCCTTTTACTAAGGAGTGGCTTCTGTCTGGCCACTCTACCATAAAGGCATTATTGGTGGAGTGCTGCAGAGATGGTTGTCCTTCTGGAAGGTTCTCCCATCTCCACAAAAGGAATTCTGGCGCTTCTTCAGAGTGACCATCGGGTTCATGATCAACTCCCTGACAAACAACCTTCTCCCATGATTGCTCAGTTTAAACGGCAGCCAGCTTTAGGATGAGCCTTGGTGGTTCCAAACTTCTTCCATTTAAGAATGACGGAGGTCACTGTGTTCTTGGGGACCTTCAATGCTGCAGAAATGTGTTGGTGTCCTTCTCCAGATCTGTGCCTTGACACAATACGGACTTCCTTCAACCTCGTGGCTTGGTTTTTGCCATTAAGGGGTATTGTGTGTAGATTGATGAGGATTGTTTTTATTTAACCCATTTTAAAATAAGGCTGTGATGTAACCAAATGTGTAAAAAGGAAAAGGGTTTGAATACTTTCAGAATGCACTGTAAATTCGGTTTCTAACATTATGACCTCCAACACCCCACTATGACAACTCAGCGACACAATGGTAGGGATTATCTGAGCAGGGCTTGGATCACTGATAAGTCAAACCAAATTGAGTAAGTATGTAGAATTCAAATATGTATGGTCCTATATGTTACTGTAGGCAGTGGTCTGTGTTTCTCACTGGTTGTCCGTTGCATATGAACATGCTGAACCAAGTGCGTACTTTCCCATTGGTGCCCAGCAGCAGGCCACTGATGTAGGACACCAGAGGGCTGACCGCATCGTCGGCCACGTCAGGCTTATAGTCCAGGGTCAGGGCCACACCCAGACCTGGCAGGTGACACTCCTCCACCTGGGGACAGGTGGGGACACACATAGAATGACAGTGAGGTTTTCTATAGATTCACGGCGGTTCTCTTCAGGGCAGCAAACAGAGCTGGCATTGGCACAACTTAAAGGGGCAATCAGCAATTGCTACATCCATTTTTTTTATATATATACCCATTGATTCTTGAAGAATATAACTTCTAAATGCCTCATGGGCCTAGTTGAACTTTCGTACCCCATAAGGAACCCAAAATATAAGCTTGTTTTACTCAATTTATCCAGCCCCATCCCTCAGCTTTTTACTGAAACAGACAAGGGGAAAATGCTTTGTCATTGTTTTTACTGCTGATTGCCGCTTTAAAAAAGGTTTAATAAAAGACGAGCTGTACTGTGCTGGCCTGGTTACATATCCAACCTAGCTGGAACCGTGCTGAAAGAACAAACGGTTCAGATCAGCACGATAGTGTGAAAATGATGTAAGACAGACTCACCACCATGGCTCTGATGTTGAGAGCCTGGGAGGGGTTTATCTGACACAGCTTCCTCAGTGCTTCTGTCCTGCACCTCCCACCCATGCTCTCCTCATCCTGACATTCCCCATTCTTCAATAGTCCCCTGCACACACAGTAGAGATATTGGTTCCAACATTATGTAGAGAAGGGTTCTTTTCTGAGGATATGGAAAGCTTTATGGAATCCCAAAGCACTTTTTTTTTAAACAGTTTTGAAATAATGGGATTTGAGCGGATAATTCAATTAATCCCGTGTTTTATTTAGCAGAGTTGGCACTTATTGGTACTTGAACGTTGGAATAATAACAAAGGACATCAGTATTTTCAAAGATGCATGAAGACATTGTTCCATGTTTTTATAGACCACAGTGCTCCACTTATTGACCTTCTTTCAAGGATCTGCACTATTACTCCCACCAGAGCATTTTATTGTCTATTTGTGATGCCTTCCATGTCTGTAGCAGTGCATTATGTCATAGCTGACGGACTGCTTACGGAAATACAATGAACCATGGTATCATTACTCATTTATTTGCCTGTAATAAGATCTTATAGCTCTCAAAAGCTACTGCACTTTAACAGGGCTTCACTTTTGGGCCTGTTCTTCGCTGCAGCTGTCAGTTTAAAAGGCTAAATGTTTATGGTCAACTGAGATGGTGACTGAAAGGATATTAGCTTCCATCTCCGCTACTTACAGAGAATTGCATATGCCATAAAATACTCAGAGCAACTGAGTTAGTTACCGCTTCATGTTATAGGCTAGGCTATGCAATGCCTCGAGACAGGGTCCATTTCCCGACCGTTTCACCAACTTAAAGTGATTCATTTAAATGCGATACAATAAAAGAGGCCAATTCCAATAACAAGCCATGAGGATTCACTAATGTTCAGCACTATGTAATGTAACGCTGCCTACCGACTGACTTCTTCATCACTTCTCGCCTCGCTAACGCAAATAAGCTATTGACTCAGACCTGAGCCCTGGGGGATAAGGAGGCACTAGAGAGACATCTAGAGGCGCTAGATCTCCATTTCCTCCTTCATAATGTGTATTTTAAAGCAGAGAACACACACACACACCGGCCCTGTAGCGAGACAATCATATGCATCATCAATATTATAAGGAGAATACATTAACATTAGACTAGTCCTACCTCCTGGGGTTGAAACATTGTCCAACTACGAGTGGAAATACCTAATTGGGTGAGAGAAAAAAAACAGGAAATAGCCAGCCAACGTCAATAATTCTCTGCCTAGAATTACAATGAGATCTATTAGATTAAGTATACTCCCTCTAGGATGATTTTGCCAAGCATATGTCAGGCTCCGGGCTCAATAAAACCAAATAGCCATTAATACTAATGGATTAGTTGACTAATGAAAGCTAAACAGTTTGTGCACCATACTGTAAGAGCCCAAACATACAAGTAGCTACAGCCCAATATGGCGACCGGTGTATGGGCGAATGTGGGTGTGTCAAAAGGAGTGGGTGGAAAGTGAATCAGCTAATTGGGCAGATTTGTTAACACTCAAGACTGTTTTGCATTTTTGATTGGGCTGCACTACGAGTAGATAGTAACCCGGCAACCAGTACTCTGGTGTGTGCCTGCCGACTTGAAGTGCTTCCTACTGGGTCTCATGGTTGTGCCGCCAGCGGTAGCTAGAATTTTTTCGCTCACATGATTTTATTTCAATTAGCATAGCAACCTACACAAGAAATAACTAACATTGATGAGCATCTAGACGTCACCTTGATACATACATAGTCTACTACTCAATGGGGAGCGCATGAACGGCAACAATACGGCGCACAGTGTCATTAGCTCCCACTTGACAAACACTACTGTCCCGCAAAGGTGTGGGAAGTAGCTACCTTGTAGCCAATCAGGGTGACAGTCACAGTAAACACACCCAAACAAAGCACAAAGCATCGAAACATTTAATAAAAAATAAACGAATAGTTTTATAACTGACTATGTGTCAAAATAAAATAACAGTGAAATACAACTCAGAATCATCCTTTGCTTAATTAAAAACAGTCCAAACTCTTATGGTACGGTAGCGGAATATATGGTAGTTGCATGGTAAGAAACGGAAGAAAATACAGCTCAATCAAAACTCGAACCTACTTCAGAGCACTGTCGACAACACCCACTCCTTTCCACAAACCCACTACTTCAGAGCACTGTCGACAACACCCACTCCTTTCCACAAACCCACTACTTCAGAGCACTGTCGACAACACCCACTCCTTTCCACAAACCCACTACTTCAGAGCACTGTCGACAACACCCACTCCTTTCCACAAACCCACTACTTCAGAGCACTGTCGACAACACCCACTCCTTTCCACAAACCCACTACTTCAGAGCACTGTCGACAACACCCACTCCTTTCCACAAACCCACTACTTCAGAGCACTGTCGACAACACCCACTCCTTTCCACAAACCCACTACTTCAGAGCACTGTCGACAACACCCACTCCTTTCCACAAACCCACTACTTCAGAGCACTGTTGACAACACCCACTCCTTTCCACAAACCCACTACTATCCTTTCGACACACCCACACTCCGGTCAACATATTGGGATGCAGCTAACCCTTCTCCAAACATACAGATTAGAACAGCATTGTCCATTTACTATTAGCATAGACATTATTTTGTATGTTTCAGTTAACCGTCATTGAAGCCGTCAGGGACATTAGCAACCAGCAGGCACAGGAACCAGTCACCGTTTCTCACCAAGCCTCTGCACACATCTATGATGGAAAGCAGGGAGGGAAACTCTGAGAAAGGGTGGGGGGGATAAAACATGAGACACCACACCATCCATGAAGCAGCCTGTGTAGAGGCAGACCGTGTAGTAAACTTGTCTACATCTTACAAATCACTATCCAAGAAATGTTGCATTTCTCTCCAAACAAATACAAAACAGCATTTTCAGATAAGGCAACTGAAAACGTGGTCAGATGTTACCTACATTATATAGAGCAGGGGTGCCCAAACTTTTTTTAGCGTGAGAGCTACTTTTAAATGATTAAACATGTCACAAACTACTCCATTTTCCCCTAGCTTTCAAATAGGCACTCTTTGTATTTTCCCGAAATTGTAAATTCGATGTCAATATTGAGAATCACATCAGATTACCATTTTGGGGAAAAAAATGAAACATTTTAGATTTTTTGTGTAATTCCCATTTAATTGCGCATTTTCGAGAGGAATGTTCTCATCAAGAGACGTTTTTGCTGCTGCATGTATCATGACAGAGTCTACAAAACAAAAGCCCATCCGATTGATACTAATACAACCTTGATATAATTCTGCCAGGTAAGCCTACTTTGCAGTTAACATTTAATTGAGAAGGTTTTTGGGAAAATCTACTCAGAAGACAGTTATCATTATCGCTAACTGGCTACACAAAGTGAATGATTGACAAATGCGCACACCAGACAAACGGGGCATTATTGCTGGAAATTAATTTGCATATATTGTGTTATGTTTGGCTTTTTAAGCCAATTGTGGCTAATCAGGGGTGGGATAATGTCCATTTGGATTTGATTGGATAGTAGCCGGGATTTTGAGGTGTCTGATATTTCATGACAGTTTGTGATGGAACAATTGAAGAGCATATGCACTTCCAGAATTGTTTGGCGAGCTACTCATAGGTGGCTGTGAGCTACTGGTAGCTCGCGATCAACTTGTTGGAGATATAGAGAGATGCATGTACCTGCTTGTACTATACAGAGGACATCTGCAACTTATTCCAGGTATACAGAGCACTCAAAGAGCTCAGGCGACTTTAGGAACCATACCTCATTGGAATCAGCCACCTGGAAGACAAAACATGAAATATAAACTGAGCAAGAAAAACTGGGTGTACACTAACGACAGGCCAAATCAACCACTTGAATGTTACATGTAGATCCAATCAAATTTGATTAGTCACATGTGCCGAATACAACAGGTTACAATGAAATGCTTACTTACAAGCCCCTAACCAACAGAGCAGTTAAAAAAAAATATGGATCGGAATAAGAGATAAAAGTAACAAGTAATTCAAGAATAGCAGTAAAAAATAAAATAACTATATAAACAGGGGAGTGCTGGTACAGAGTCAATGTACGGGGGTACTGGTTAGTTGAGGTAGTATGTACATGTAAGTAGAGTTAATTAAAGTGACTATGCATAGATGACAACAGAGAGTGGCAGTGGTGTGGAGAGGGAGGGGGGCAATGCAAATAGTCTGGGTAGCCAGTTGACTAGATGTTCAGGAGTCTTATGGCTTGGGGGGTAGAAGCTGTTTAGAAGCCTCTTGGACCTCGACTTGGCGCTCCGGTACCACTTGCCGTGCGGTAGCAGAGAAAACAGTCTATGACTAGGGTGGCTTGAGTCTTGGAATTTTTTTTGTGCCTTCCTCTTGACACCGCCTGGTATAGAGGTCATAGATGGCAGGAAGCTTGGCCCCAATGCTGTAGTACACACTACCCTCTGTAGTGCCTTGCGGTCGGAGGCCGAGCAGTTGCCATACCAGGCAGTGATGCAACCAGTTAGGATGCTCTCAATGATGCAGCTGTAGAACCCAGGGGATGCAGTGAGGGGAGCGAACCTGAACCTTAAGTCACTGTTCTAGCAGGCTACCACCCACTCTACCTTGCACCTTAGAGAGACTGCTGCCCTATGTACATAGAGTCATTGAACACTGGTCAATTGAATAATATACACTGTATTGTAGTCATGGCTCATCCTATATAACTTCTGCTGTACACACTTTTTCTATTCATATACTGTCCATGCTGACTTACACACCATTATTCCGGTCTCTGACATTGCTCATTCTGATATTTCTTAATTTAAATGTTTTCTGGATTGTGTGTATTGTGTGTATTGTGTTGTTTTGTATTTCTAGGTATTTACTGCACAAGCATTTCACTGCACCTGCAATAACATTTGCAAATCTGTGCATGCAACTAATAAACTTTGATTTGACATTACCTTGTTCATGATGGTCAGTAGTTCACTGAGCACCAGTCTGAGTCTCTTGAGAGGGTCACTGTGTTCAAAAAATTATAATTATGTCATTCTGCCCCTGAACAAGGCAGTTAACCCACTGTTCCTAGGCCATCATTGAAAATAAGAATTTGTTCTTAACTGACTTGCCTAGTTAAATAAAGGTTAAATAAAAATAAAATAAACTCCAGGGTGAGTCCATTCTGCAGCTGAGACAGCAGGATGCTCTCTCCATTATAGCCACCAGCCTTGTGCCTATCAGAGAACACCCCTACATCAGAACTGTCAGCCTCTCTACCATTCTCACATGCTAACCAAACTTTTACTCTGCTAAACAAATAGAGACAAAAACTATTTATTTAGTTTTGATTCTCCAAGTATATTCACACAGAAAAATATTTTTACTCCAGTCTAAAAGGTTATGTAACCTAGGTTAGTTTTATGTGAGTTGAGTGTCCTTGAGTGTTATAATATACGAGTTTACTAGTGTCTCTCAGATGTTAGCAGGTCATTCAAAAGGTTTAAGCTGAGTTGCTGCTCCTTCCTGGCATCCTGCTCCAGAGCATGGAAGTCAATAGACAGGAGGGCCATGATGGAGTTGACAGCCTCCACCCCAGATAGCAGGCGCAAGATGAGCTTCTCGTCCTGGGCCCTGGCCTGGCTCTGGTCTGCTGGGAAACATAGAGCCATCCGAACCAGGCAGGGTAGCAGCAGCCTCCGCTCTGGGTCACTCAGTGCAGCCAGACACACCACATCCACCTTCTGCATGGCCTCAAAGGCATACAGGACGACAAACTGCAGCCCTGCACTCTCTGACATCTCTGCTGTTTGTCTGGGACTGGGTCCACACCTGTGAGAGAATGAGATGGGGACCTAATGAGGTTTCTTACATACAGCACCCAGCTTGCACCATTTCTGTCCGACTACCATCCGCTACTGCAAGAGCATGAACTGATCCCAAACCCAACTGCAGTCCCACAATGTTATTTTAGGTGTAGCCTATGTGAAGCAGCTCACTTGCCAGCCATGATTCCAGCAATATTGCGCCCTTTAGGCAATATCAAATGCGTAAAATATCTCAATAAATTGGTGAAATTACCAGAGATTCTCACATAGTATAATGGGCTATCTGTATTACTGTGCTATATCCACCAATATACTAGATGTATTGTAGTTTGAAGAGACTTTCTCTTGAATTATATTTTATAGCCTAGTTATTGGGAGTGGGACGATTTTCAGACATATTTTTTTAGGCAATGTAGTAAACTACAGCCTAATCATATTTAGGAAGTACATTTACTTGGAAAGATAAGTGGCCCGTGCTTCTCCACCCATGTATAGACTGTATAGTCTACTCTATTTAATTGAGACCACACACGCACCTGATCTCGCGGGTATGGCTGCTGAACTTAAAGCAGCAAAAATGATGACAGCGACCCTTGCCACGTTTTGAATATAGGATATAGCCTAACTTTTAGGAGGCCCACTTGCAGACAGAGACATATAAATGAGTAATCAATACTTATTGGAAATTAAAAGGCGCAACGCTCGCTCACCATAGTAGCGCGCATTGTGCCTTCTTAATAAATAAATAAAGGGAACACTAAAATAACACATCCTAGATCTGAATGAATGAAAAACACAAAAATGATCCATGGAAATCAAATTTATCAACCAAATGGAGGTCTGGATTTGGAGGCACACTCAAAATTAAAGTGGAAAACCACACTACAGGCTGATCCAACTTTGATGTAATGTCCTTAAAACAAGTCAAAATGAGGCTCAGTAGTGTGTGTGGCCTCCACGTGCCTGTATGACCTCCCTACAACGCCTGGGCATGCTCCTGATGAGGTGGCGGATGGTCTCCTGAGGGATCTCCTCCCAGACCTGGACTAAAGCATCCGCCAACTCCTGGACATTCTGTGGTGCAACGTGGCGTTGGTGGATGGAGCGAGACATGATGTCCCAGATGTGCTCAATTGGATTCAGGTCTGGGGAACGGGCGGGCCAATCCATTGCATCAATGCCTTCCTCTTGCAGGAACTGCTGACACACTCCAGCCACATGAGGTCTAGCATTGTCTTGCATTAGGAGGAACCCAGGGCCAACCGCACCAGCATATGGTCTCACAAGGGGTCTGAGGATCTCATCTCGGTACCTAATGGCAGTCAGGCTACCTCTGGAGAGCACATGGAGGGCTGTGCGGCCCCCCAAAGAAATGCCACCCCACACCATGACTGACCCACCGCTAAACCGGTCATGCTGGAGGATGTTGCAGGCAGCAAAACGTTCTCCACTGCGTTTGACGTCTCCGGTTTGACGTCTGTCACATGTGCTCAGTGTGAACCTGCTTTCATCTGTGAAGAGCACACGGCGCCAGTGGCGAATTTGCCAATCTTGGTGTTCTCTGGCAAATACCAAACCTCCTGCACGGTGTTGGGCTGTAAGCACAACCAACATCTGTGGACGTCGGGCCCTCATACCACCCTCATGGAGTCTGTTTCTGACCGTTTGAGCAGACACATGCACATTTGTGGCCTGCTGGAGGTCATTTTGCAGGGCTCTGGCAGTGCCCCTCCTGCTCCTCCTTGCACAAAGGCGGAGGTAGCGGTCCTGCTGCTGGGTTGTTGCCCTCCTACACGTCTCCTGATTTACTGGCTTGTCTCCTGGTAGCGCCTCCATGCTCTGGACACTACGCTGACAGACACAGCAAACCTTCTTGCCACAGCTCGCATTGATGTATCATCCTGGATGAGCTGCACTACCTGAGCCACTTGTGTGGGTTGTAGACTCCTTCTCATGCAACCACTAGAGTGAAAGCACTGCCAGCATTCAAAAGTGACCAAAACATCAGCCAGGAAGCAATAGGAACTGAGAAGTGGTCTGTGGTCACCACCTGCAGAACCACTCCTTTATTGGGGGTGTCTTGCTAATTGCCTATAATTTCCACCTGTTGTCTATTCCATTTGGACAACAGCATGTGAAATTCATTGTCAATCAGTGTTGCTTCCTAAGTAGACAGTTTGATTTCACAGAAGTGTGATTGACTTGGAGATACATTGTGTTGTTTAAGTGTTCCCTTTATTTTTTTGAGCAGTGTATATTTTTTTACCCCTTTTTCGTGGTATCCAACTGGTAGTTAAAGTCTTGTCTCATCGCTGCAAGTCCCGAAGGTGTGTCCTCCGAAACACAACCCAACCAAGCTGCACTTCTTCTTGACACAATGCCCACTTAACCCAGAAGCACCAATGTGTCAGAGGAAACACTGTACACCTGTCAGCATGCACTGGGCACGGCCCACCACAGGAGCCGCTAGAGCATGATGGGACAAAGGACATCCCTGCCGGCCAACCCCTAACCCAGACGACGCTGGGCCAATTATGCACTGCCCCATGGAACTCCCGGTCTCGCCCGGCTGTGACAGAGCCTGGACTCGAACCCAGAATCTCTAGAGGCACAGCTAGCACTGCATTGCAGTGCCTTAGGCCACTGCGCCACTCAGGAGGCTGACTGACTTTCTTGATGTCTATAGTATTCTCTCTGGTATGCAATCTGGTTTCCACTCAGGTTATGGATGTGTCACTGCAACCTTAAAGGTCCTCAATGATGTCACCATTGCCCTTGATTCTAAGATATGTTGTGCTGCTATTTTTATTGACTTGGCCAAAGCTTTTGATATGGTAGACAATTCCCTTTTTGTGGGCCGGCTAAGGAGTATTGGTGTTTCTGATGGGTTTATGGCCTGGTTTGCTAACTACCTCTCTCAAAGAATGCAGTGTATTTAGTCAAAAAATCTGCTGTCTCTAAAGTACATGTATGTTTTGCCAAAATTATATAATTACTCCTGTCTAAACAAGGATTGTTTCAATTGTTGTGTGGATTGTTTCAATTTGGGTTGTGGGCCTGGCAATATGTCTAGCTGATTGAGCGGCCGTCTGTGAAAAGCATCGAAAATATGTGTTAAGATAATGTGTCTCGAGTATAATTTAAAACGTTGCATCAAGAAGGGGAGGGGTGTGTGGTGAATATATGGTGCATCTCCAGAATGCATGAATATGTAGGGAGGAATAGGATATTTTCTACTGTTTTTATTTGTCGACTTTAGGCCTGTTTTTTACTTAGTAGATGATGGAAGTAGGCCTACTGCTGAGTTCTATGCTCTCATTTATTTAGCTGCAATAGATCACAGTGTCCATATAGCAGAGGCTAGTTGAATTTAAACTTTTAGATTTTTATAACTTTACCTCAGATTTTTATGATTAACCACATGACAATGATTTTGAGAAACAAAAACGTTATTATTGTAATGAAACTGTTCCACGAAAATGTGCTTATATTCATAAGGCAGATCAGGCTCTGGATGGGTTCTTCATAGTAATAATGACAGACTGGTTACAGTCATTAATTAAACTGTAATATTGTGTTGGATTGCAGGCTCTGGATGGGTTCTTCGTAGTAATAATGACAGATTGGTCACAGACCCGTTCTTGCGCCAGGTCTGGAATTTATAGCAGCCAGCAGGTCAAGTGAACAAATCACTCAGAAAAACGAATCATGACTCTCGAGTCAGTTAAAAGAGTCATTCAAAAAGAACGAATCGTTATTTGGTAGGGGCCAAAAGGGTATGGTTTGGGATTCTCATGCTACGTTCAAAACAACTGGGAACTTAGAAAAATACGAGGTCAAATCACGATGTCAGTGATCTTCAGGTCGGAAAGTTGGAGCTCTAGAAAGAGGCCAGTGAACTCACTGAAGTCTGAGATTTTCGAGTTCCCTGTTGTTTTGAACGACAGTAATGTTGACTGCTTGAACTTTACATGAAAATCATGTCATCAAAGGTCCTGATGTTGCTTCGCACCAACGGCATGCAGCCATCACCTGTATTGTGGGAGGAACTATTTGTCAACCAAACACTCGATTTGGACTATGAACAAACCAGAAAGGTAATGTAGCACTAAAAAATATATATATATATATATATATATATATATATATATATATATATATATATATATATATATATGAATAGAGGTCTATTTACACACAAAAGCATACCATAGTAGTACATCTTGATGATAAAAAATGTCTTGCAAGTATTTGCATGAATACACCATGCGGTGTCAAATTTGGATTTTTACTGAAAGTACGGTTTTATTTTGAACAGGTGAAGATACAAGATATGATGTTCCTCTGCACAAATAGACATTGCATATCCAATGGGCACCCATCCATTTGGCCAAAGTTATTCATTTACACCACACAGAAGTCAAATGAAGTTGGTCCAAATTAGAGGTCGACCGATTAATCGGAATGGCCGATTAATTAGGGCCGATTTCAAGTTTTCATAACAGTCGGAAATCGGTGTTTTTGGGCACTGATTATTATATATATTTTTACACCTTTATTTCATCTTTATTTAACTAGGCAAGTCAGTTAAGAACACATTCTTATGTTCAATGACGGCCTAGGAACGGTGGGTTAACTGCCTCGTTCAGGGGCAGAAAGACAGATTTTCACCTTGTCAGCTCGGGGAACCAATCTTGCAACCTTACAGTTAACTAGTCCCAACGCAATAACGACCTGCCTCTCTCTCGTTGCACTCCACAAGGAGACTGCCTGTTACGCAAATGCATTAAGCTAAGGTAAGTTGCTAGCTAGCATTAAACTTATCTTATAAAAAACAATCAATCATAATCACTAGTTAACTTCACATGGTTGATGATATTACTAGATATTATCTAGCGTGTCCTGCGTTGCATAAAATCTGACTGAGCGGTGGTAGGCAGAAGCAGGCTCGTAAACATTCAAACAACACTTTCGTGCGTTTTGCCAGCAGCTCTTCGTTGTGCATCAAGCATTGCGCTGTTTATGACTTCAAACCTATCAACTCCCGAGATGAGGCTGGTGTGACCGAGGTGAAATGGCTGGCTAGTTAGCGAGCTAATAGCGTTTCAAACGTCACTCGCTCTGAGCCTTGGGGTGGTTGTTTCCCTTGCTCTGCATGGGTAACGCTGCTTCGATGTGGTGGCTGTTGTCGTTGTGTTGCTGGTTCGAGCCCAGGGAGGAGCGAGGAGAGGGACGGAAGCTATACTGTTACACTGGCAATACTAAAGTGCCTATAAGAACATCCAATAGTCAAAGGTTAATGAAATATAAATGGTATAGAGGGAAATAGTCCTATAATAACTACAACCTAAAACTTCTTACCTGGGAATATTGAAGACTCATGTTAAAAGGAACCACCAGCTTTCATATGTTCTCATGTTCTGAGCAAGGAACTGAAACATTAGCTTTCTTACATAGCACATATTGCACTTTTACGTTCTTCTCCAACACTTTGTTTTTGCATTATTTAAACCAAATTGAACATGTTTCATTATCTACTAGAGGCTAAATTGATTTTATTGATGTATTAAATCAAGTTAAAATAAGTGTTCATTCAGTATTGTTGTAATTGTCATTATTACAAATACATTTTTAAAAATATATTTTGTAAGCCGGCCGATTAATCGGTATCGGCTTTTTTGGTCATACAATAATCGGTTTCGGCGTTGAAAAATCAATCGGTTGACCTCTAGTCCAAATGCATCTGTTATCACTCAGAAATGGTGCCAAAAAGCAAAACCTCAAGAGCAAATTGGGATTTGTATGGATAAGAAGAGGTATAGAGGGATGTGCTGAATCTGAAAGGAACCATTCTTGCTCTATTCTTTTTTCTTTCTCCATCAAGATCTGTCACCAGACAGGGGTCAAACGTGAGGTCAGCTACATCCAAGAGAAGCCAATAGTTTTCTTCCACTCCACTATTGGCGTCCTTGTCAAATAGTTGCACATCACAATCACTCACCCAATAAGCAAGAACCACAACACACAAGCACATGTAAAATTGAGTTGACACACTTTATTCCTAGAACAGAAGCCGCACCACCCATCGCTGGCATGGCATTCATATATAATTATCTATATATATATATATATATTGCCGTTTGGTTTGTGTGTCTAAATGTGTGGTATAAAATACTATATACGACAATGTACCTCTTTATTTGAACACAGTGAACTTCATTGCTGTACAAGTCCTCTGCTGCTACAGCTTAGCTGTAAATCCTCCACGCACAAAGGCATGGACATAATTCTCCAATCTACTTCTTCTGTACATCGTGACAATACAAATATTCCCCAATACAAAAAAATAATACTCTAAAAGCAATCTACTGCAACTTTATTTCATTTTTCTGGGTGTTTTTTAATTAAGATTATTACATATATCTTAGACAAGTTGCTTAAAAAGCAGGAAGGCGATATAAACCTTCTATATTTTATATATATATATATATATATAAATAAATAAAAGAGTTTTAGAAATAAGACAAAATATACAATTAAAAACTTATAATAAATAAGATAGATGCAGGCATTTCATTTGGATAACATTTCATCCAAAGGAAAAAAGTGAATATTTCGGGTCTTAAAACCAAGGATCCATTCTCCAGTTCTTGTTCACTGAAATGTTCCTTTTCTTCCAATATTTTACAGACATTTTCCAAAAGAACTATCTGACTATGGATCTTTCTTTTTCTCTTGTTCCTGTTATTAGCATAACCCGTTCCAGAAATCTCCCTCTTTTTCTTCCTCCTCCTCTTCCTTCTTCATCTTCTTGTGTGTGTCACAGTGGCAGGAGCAGACTGAGACGTTTCTATTGCCCGTTGTTATGGCTGAGGGCGTTCTTCAATCTGGAAGCCCTCTGATCTCCTATTCAGATCTAGATCCACACAACGCATAGTGAAGTCCAACACTGCAGTCCAGCATCAGCCTGTCAGGTTGGAATTTCCTTAGGCGTGTCCCCTCCTCTTCTCCTACTCCCCCTCAGGCTATTTGTTACAACATGTTCATGATGAAGTTGTACATCTGGTTGAGCACCACAAAGTGGATGGGCAGACAGGAGCGCCGGTCCTGCGTTGCGGGGTCACACGTCAGCCAAGAGAGGGCATTGTACTGCTCCAGCACAAATCTGAAGGGGGGAGGAGAGAGAAGAGCGGGAGGAAGAGGAGAGAGGAGGAGGCGGAGGAGGAGAGGGGGAGGAGGAGAGATAAAAACACGTGTTATTCACAATGAACACTGCTCAAAGAGAGCAAAAACCTTGAGATTAAGTGGAATACTTCACTCTCTCTTTCATAAGCACATTAGATACACAGACAGGCTAGGACATTTTTTTTATATCTTCAATGGCTGAGCTGTGGATGAGATTCACCATGAGACTACAGAGTGCATGTGTGACCAGAGTGTAGTATGTGTGGCTGCAGAATGTGTGTGTGGCTGCAGATTGTGTGTGTGGCTGCAGATTGTGTGTGTGTGTGTGGCTGCAGAGTGTGTGTGACTGTAGAGTGTGTGTGGGTGTGTGTTTACCTGAGTACGTCCGAGGTCTGATTGGAGTCAAGGGGATGGGAGTGTTTGCTGTGCAGCAGTTCATCTGATTGAACTGAAGACACGTGGAGGTGCAGAGAGGCCTGAGCATCGACAATACAACACACACAGGGAGTCAGTGACAGGCCTAGTTAAGCCATTCACACAGTAATACCTGAGCAAATGTCAGTCAATCGCTGATATTCTGAGCAAGTGAATATTAATACAGGTCTAAAGAAAAGGATGTTTCAATTAACTCAGTGTTTGATATGCCAACTGCAAGCTTTAGTCTGTCAACACCTATCAGTAGAAAACAATCCTTTAAAAAAAGGACCATTAATAAGTACTTCAAGCTAGCTAGCATAAAATCAGAATACATATAATAACGCAGGAGTGAGGGCTGGCAGAGGTTGTCTGACAGGTATACCTTGAGGAAAAGAGGACACTGGTTCTGAGCTTGAGGGCAGGCTGACCAGAACCAGTCAGGCAGTGCGCCGGCTTTAGCTGTGGACACAAAGTAGCCCAGAGCCAGGGGCTGCTGCAGGATGTTAGGAGCTTCATCATGGGATTCCATCCGATCCGTACTCTGGCCCTGGAAGGGAGGAGGAGTTAGTCTCTGGCTTGTTATAATGTACAACAGGGCTATACAACTGGTGGCCCACAGGCTAGATCCGTACCGTTTATTCATTTACACTGGCCCTTTGAAAAATTCGGAACATTAATCAAATCTAGAAAACAATCCCTGCCAAAATCTGATGTTCAGTGCCAAGATGACAATAACTATGGTGGTTGTCTAGTGTGGTTTCTATCGGTTTTTAGCGCCTATATGGCATGTTGATAATATTTTCTTCATATGAATTTGGCTCAAGCATTTGAACAGTTTAAACTAAAATATTATGACTACTTTCCTGAAAGCTACGACTCTAAGGAACTCATAAGTGACTTCTGTTTCCCTCTCTGATACCCACAAGGACTCCTTAGAAGAGAGTGTGGCAAAAACACACCGAATGACTGTGTCACGCGCTGATCTGTTTCACCTGTCCTCATTATTGTCTCCACCCCCTCCAGGTGTCACTTGTTTTCCCCAGTGTATTTCTCCCTGTGTTTCCTGTCTCTCTGTGCCAGCTCGTCTTGTATGTTTCCAAGTCAACCAGCGGTTTTCCCATTCTCCTGCTTTTTGCATTCTCCTTTTTCTAGTCCTCCCAGTTTTGACCCTTGCCTTTTTCTGGACTTTGTACCCGCCTGTCTGACCATTCTGCCTGCCTGACCCCGAGCCTGTCTGCCACGCTGTACCTCCTGGACTCTGATCTGGGTTTGACCTTTTTGCCTGTCCACAACCATTCTCCTGCCTACCCCTTTGGATTAATAAACATTGAAAGACTCTAGCCTCCTGTGTCTGCATTTGGGTCTCACCTTGTGCCTTGATAGACTGAGGGGAATGAATTCCAATTCCCTTTAGACTGGAATTTGGCATTACCTGATATGACATATACTACAATCTTGTGGACACACATTCAAATGAGTGGATTTGGCTATTTCAGCCACACCTGTTGCTGACAGGTGTATAAAACTGAGCACACAGTCATGCAATCTCCATAGACAAACATTGGCAGTAGAATGGCCTGTACTGAAGAGCTCAGTGACTTTCAACGTGATAGGATGCCACCTCTCCAACAAGTCTGTTAGCTTCACGAAATTAGTTTCCATGGCCGAGCAGCCGCATATAAGCCTAAGTTCACCATGCGGAATGCCAATTGTCAGCTGGAGTGTGATGGCTGGCGCGGAGGGGATGGCTGTCGTTTTACATGTTTCTAACCAACTTGGCTATTTTGTTAGTTTTTTTCCCGCATTTTTAAAACTCTTTGTAACTTCTGTAACTCTATTTGTCAATAACTGCTGGTGCGTGAAGTCTAATATTAAAGAAGTCTCAAGTTTTTGAGGTTAGAGTACCTTATGATAAGCTGTCGACCACACTATCTACCAAGAGAGTTTACATCTATATTATTCGTAGCCATCTATTTACCACCACAAACTGCTGGCACTAAAACTGCACTCAACCAACTCTATAAGACCATAAGAAAACAAGAAAATGCTCATCCAGAAACGGAGCGCCTAGTGGCCGGGGCCTTTAATGCAGGCAAACCTACCACCTTTACTCCACACAGAGACACATACAAAGCTCTCCATCGTCCTCCATTTGGCAAATATGAACTAAATTCTTTCCTCCTGATTTCTGCTTACAAACAAATTCTAAAGCAGGAAGTACCAGTGACTTCCTCAATACAGAAGTGGTCAGATGACGCAAATGCTAAGCTACAGGACTGTTTTGCTAGCACAGACTGGAATATTTTCCCGGGATTCATCCAATGGCATTGAGGAGTATACCACCTCAGTCATCGGCTTCATCAATAAGTGCATCGACTACGTCGTCCCCACAGTGGCCATACGTACATATCCCAACCAGAAGCCATGGATTACAGGCAACATCAGCACCAAACTAAAGGCTAGAGCTTCCGCATTCAAGGAGTGGGACACTAATCCGGACGCTTATAAGAAATCCTGCTATGCCCTCAGACAAACCATCAAACAGGCAAAGTTTCAATACAGGACTAAGATTGAATGCTACTACAACGGCTCTGATTCTCGTCGGATGTGGCAGGGCTTGAAAACTATTATGGACTGCAAAGGGAAAACCAGCTGCGAGCTGCCCAGTGACGTGAGCCTACTAGACGAACTAAATGCCTTTTATGCTCGCTTTGAGGCAAGCAACACTGAAGCATGCATGAGAGCACCAGCTGTTCCGGACAGCATGCTCCGTTCAAAAAATGCAGAACTAAGAACAGATACAGCCCTTGGTTCACCCCAGACCTGACTGCCCTCGACCAGCACAAAAACATCCTGTGGCGGACTGCAATAGCATCGAATAGTCCCCGTGATATGCAACTGTTCAGGGAAGTCCGGAACCAATACACGCAGTCAGTCAAAGCTAAGGCCAGCTTCTTCAGGCAGAAGTTTGCATCCTGTAGCTCCAACTCCAAAAAGTTCTGGGACACTGTGAAGTCCATGGAGAACAAGAGCACCTCCTCCCAGCTGCCCACTGCACTGAGGCTAGGTAACACGGTCACCACTGATAAATCCATGATTATCGAAAACTTCAATAAGCATTTCTCAACGGCTGCATGCCTTCCGCCTGGCTACTTCAACCTCGGCCAACAGCTCTGCCCCCCCCGCAGCTCCTCGCCCAAGCCTCTCCAGGTTCTCCTTTACCCAAATCCAGATAGCAGATGTTCTGAAAGAGCTGCAAAACCTGGACCCGTACAAATCAGCTGGGCTTGACAATCTGGACCCTCTATTTCTGAAACTATCTGCCACCATTGTCGCAACCCCTATTACCAGCCTGTTCAACCTCTCTTTCATATCGTCTGAGATCCCCAAGGATTGGAAAGCTGCCGCAGTCATCCCCCTCTTCAAAGGGGGAGACACCCTGGACCCAAACTGTTACAGACCTATATCCATCCTGCCCTGCCTATCTAAGGTCTTCGAAAGCCAAGTCAACAAACAGGTCACTGACCATCTCGAATCCCACCGTACCTTCTCCGCTGTGCAATCTGGTTTCCGAGCCGGTCATGGGTGCACCTCAGCCACACTCAAGGTACTAAACGATATCATAACCGCCATTGATAAAAGACAGTACTGTGCAGCCGTCTTCATCGACCTTGCCAAGGCTTTCGACTCTGTCAATCACCATATTCTTATCGGCAGACTCAGGAGCCTCGGTTTTTCGGATGACTGCCTTGCCTGGTTCACCAATTACTTTGCAGACAGAGTTCAGTGTGTCAAATCGGAGGGCATGCTGTCCTGTCCTCTGGCAGTCTCTATGGGGGTGCCACAGGGTTCAATTCTCGGGCCGACTCTTTTCTCTGTGTATATCAATGATGTTGCTCTTGCTGCGGGCGATTCCCTGATCCACCTCTACGCAGACGACACCATTCTATATACTTTCGGCCCGTCTTTGGACACTGTGCTATCTAACCTCCAAACAAGTTTCAATGCCATACAACACTCCTTCCGTGGCCTCCAACTGCTCTTAAACGCTAGTAAAACCAAATGCATGCTTTTCAACCGGTCGCTGCCTGCACCCGCATGCCCGACTAGCATCACCACCCTGGATGGTTCCGACCTAGAATATGTGGACGTCTATAAGTACCTAGGTGTCTGGCTAGACTGCAAACTCTCCTTCCAGACTCATATCAAACATCTCCAATCGAAAATCAAATCAAGAGTCGGCTTTCTATTCCGCAACAAAGCCTCCTTCACTCACGCCGCCAAGCTTACCCTAGTAAAACTGACTATCCTACCGATCCTCGACTTCGGCGATGTCATCTACAAAATGGCTTCCAACACTCTACTCAGCAAACTGGATGCAGTCTATCACAGTGCCATCCGTTTTGTCACTAAAGCACCTTATACCACCCACCACTGCGACTTGTATGCTCTAGTCGGCTGGCCCTCGCTACATATTCGTCACCAGACCCACTGGCTCCAGGTCATCTACAAGTCCATGCTAGGTAAAGCTCCGCCTTATCTCAGCTCACTGGTCACGATGGCAACACCCATCCGTAGCACGCGCTCCAGCAGGTGTATCTCACTGATCATCCCTAAAGCCAACACCTCATTTGGCCGCCTTTCGTTCCAGTACTCTGCTGCCTGTGACTGGAACGAATTGCAAAAATCGCTGAAGTTGGAGACTTTTATCTCCCTCACCAACTTCAAACATCAGCTATCTGAGCAGCTAACCGATCGCTGAAGCTGTACATAGTCTATTGGTAAATAGCCCACCCTTTTTCACCTACCTCATCCCCATACTGTTTTTATTTATTTACTTTTCTGCTCTTTTGCACACCAATATCTCTACCTGTACATGACCATCTGATCATTTATCACTCCAGTGTTAATCTGCAAAATTTGCACACATTGTATATAGACTCCCCCTTTGTTTTCTACTGTGTTATTGACTTGTTAATTGTTTACTCCATGTGTAACTCTTTGTTGTCTGCTCACACTGCTATGCTTTATCTTGGCCAGGTCGCAGTTGCAAATGAGAACTTGTTCTCAACTAGCCTACCTGGTTAAATAAAGGTGAAAAAAAACACACAAAAAAACAGCTGTGTGATCAAGCTCTCCATAGCCGATGTGAGCAAGACCTTTAAACAAGTCAACATTCACAAAGCCACTGGGCCAGACGGATTACCAGGATGTGTACTCAAAGCATGCGCTGACCAACTGGCAGGTGTCTTCACTGACATTTCAACCTCTCCCTGGCCAAGTCTGTAATACCTACATGTTTCAAACAGACCACCATAGGCCCTGTGCCCAAGATAGCGAAGGTAACCTGCCAAAATGATTACCGCCCCGAAGCACTCACATCGGTAGCCATGAAAGGATTTGAAAAGATGGTCATGGCTCACATCAACACCATCATACCAGAAACCCTAGACCCACTCCAATTCTCATAACGCCCCAACAGATCCACAGTTGACGCAATCTCAATCACACTCCACACTGCCCTTTCCCAGCTGGACAAAAGGAACACCTATGTGAGAATGCTGTTCATTGACGACAGCTCAGCGTTTTTCATGGTTCATGGTTCGGGCTCGTCCCCTTAGTTCCAGTAAAGGGAAATCTTAACGTGACAGCATACAATTACATTCTAGACAATTCTGTGCTTCCAACTTTGTGGCAACAGTTTGGGAAAGGCCCTTTACTGTTTCAGCATGACAATTGACAAAGCGAAGTCCATACAGAAATGGTTTGTTGAGATCGAGATCAGTGTGGAAGAACTTGACTGGCCGGTACAGAGCCCTGACCTCAATCCCATAGAAAACATTAGGGATCCATTAGAAAGCCTACTGCGAGCCAGGCCTAATCGCCCAACATCAGTGCCCGACCTCACTAATGCTCTTGTGGCTGAATGGATGTAAGCCCCTCAGCAATGTTCCAACATCGAGTGGAAAGCCTTCCCAGAAGAGTGGAGGCTGTTATAGCAGCAAAAATGGGACAAACTTCATATTAATGCCAAGCAGGTGTCCACATACTTGTGTTATTTATTGAGACGCTTCGTTTTTAGATGATTTTAAAATGACCTAATTATTCTTAAGAAGTGTTTAATAGTTGCTTAAAGAAAACAAAAACTATTATCAGCGAGCGTTGCACCTTTTCCTTTACAATGACCATCACATCTTTTGGTTGCATCTCGATTCACGTTGGTTGAGCGGCTTGGCCTCCACTTTCCTAATTACTTTTGGCAACATTTCATTTTAGGAAAAGTAATTTTTTGGTGGTTGTGCTTTGCAGATTTATACAGATTAATCGCATGTGGAAAATGTCTGACCTCCCTGCAATTTAACCTTTTTTACATCTGGCCCCCAAAATAATATAGTTGAATAGCCCTGATGTACACTGTACAAGGCTATTGCTTTTTCATACAAAACAGATCAACTCATCAATACTAAGTAACACTAGCATTATCAATCCAGCCATTTATCCCAAGCCAAATCGACTTTACTACACTGAACAAAAATATAAACGCAACATGCAACAATTCATGAGTTCGAGTTCATATAAGGAAATCAGTCAATTTAAATCAATTCAATAGGCCTTAATCTATGGATTTTACATTGGGAATACAGATATGTTGGTCACAGATACCTTTAAAAAAAAGTAGGGGCGTGGATCAAAAAAACAGTCAGTATTTGTTGTGACCCCCATTTGCCTCATGCAGGGCAACACATCTCCTTCGCATTGAGTTAATCAGGCTGTTGATTGTGGCCTGTGGAATGTTGTCCTACTCCTTTTCAATGGCTGTGCGAAGTTGCTAGATATTGGCAGGAACTGGAACATGCAGTCGTACACATCGATCCAGAGCATCCCACACATGCTCAATGTGTGATATGTCTGAGTATGCAGGCCATGGAAAAACTGGGATATTTTCTGCTTCCAGGAATTGTGTACAGATCCTTGCGACAGGAGAGTGTCACCCCCTCCAGGTGTCGCCCATCTTCCCCATTATCCCCTGGGTACTTAGACCTGTGTTCTCTGTTTGTCTGTGCCAGTTCGTCTTGTTTGTCAAATCAACCAGGGTTTTGTCTCAGCTCCTGCTTTTCCCAGTCTCTCTTTTTCTCTCGCTCTTGGTTTTGACCCTTGCCTGTCCTGACTCTGAGCCCGCCTGCCTGACCACTCTGCCTGCCCCTGAACCTGAGCCTGCTTGCCATCCTGTACCTTTGCCCCACTACTCTGGATTATCGACCACCGCCTGCCTTGACCTGTTGTTTGCCCGCCCCCGTTGCTGTAATAAACATTGTTACTTCAACACAGTCTGCATTTGGGTTTTACCTGAAACATGATAAGCGGTGCATTATCATGCTGAAACATGAGGTGATGGCGGCAGATGAATGGCATGACAATGACAATGACATGACAATGGGCCTTAGGATCTTGTCACGGTATCTCTGTGCATTCAAATTACCATAGATAAAATTAAATTGTGTTTGTTGTCTGTAGCTTATGCCTGCCCATACCATAACCCCACCGCCACCATGGGGCACTCTGTTCACAATGTTGACATCAGAAAACTGCTCTCCCACACGAGGGCTGGTACAGTTGAAACTGAGATTCATCTGTGAAGAGCACACGTCTCCAGCATGCCAGTGGCCATCGAAGATTAGCATTTTCCCACTTTAGTTGATTACGATGCCAAACTGTAGTCAGGTCAAGACACTGGTGAGGATGACGAGCACGCAGATGAGCTTCCCTGAGACTAATTTCTGACCGTTTGTGCAAACCCACAGTTTCATCAGCCGTCCAGGTTGCTGGTCTCAGACAGTCCTGCAGGTGAAGAAGCCGGATGTGGAGGTCCTGGGCTGGAGTGGTTACACAGTGGTCTCCAGTTGAGAGGCCAGTTGGACTTTTTGCTCAATTTTCTAAAACGACGTTGGAGGCAGCTTATGGTAGAGAAATGAACATTAATTTATCTGTCAACAGCTCTGGTAGACATTCCTGCAGTCAGCATGCCAATTGCACGCTTCCTCAAAACTCGAGACATCTGTGACATTGTATTGTATGACAAAACTGCACATTTTAGAGTGGCCTTTTATTGTCCCCAGCACAGGATGCATCTGTGTAATGATTGTGCTGTTTAATCAGATTCTTGAAATGCCACACCGGTCAGGTGTGTGGATTATCTTGGCAAAGGAGAAACGCTAACTAACAGGGATGTAAACAAATTTGTGCACAAGATTTTTAGAGAAATAAGCTTTTTGTGCATATGGAACATTTCTGGGATCTTTTATTTCAGCTCATGAAACATGGGACCAACACTTTACATGTTGCATTTATATTTTTGTTCAGTATAAATTACTTTGTGTTAATCTTAAATGTAGGTTATTTCTTTGCTTCTATAAAGTCTGTACAACTACTAGAGTCTCTACACAGATGAGATGTGTTGTGGTGGGCCTACCTTGCTGCCGTCTCCCCCCTGGTGGTAGTGGCCGCCGGGGGAGTGTACGGGTGAGGTGGTGGGCGAGGAGGGCAGGATGTTGATGATGTCAGGGTCCACCAGCTCGTTCTCCTGATCCAGCAGGTCAAAGATCCCGATGGCGTCCGACCCATCTAGACAGAAGGGAAGAGAAGAGGACAGAGACTTAGAATAAACTATTTTTAATATACTCTGAGTATGCAGGCCATGGAATGGAGAGATAGAGATCCATATGAAGCAAAAACAACAAGACAGAGTTGAGAACTTGAATAGCGCAAAAAACTATTTCCAATGGACTCAATCAATTATTTTCAAGAGAGATAAGACAGCACAAGTTGCAGTAGAAGCCTTCCAATAAAACTGATGAATTGAGGTCAAAGGTGAGAGTTGAGAGGTGAGGCCAGAGGGAAAAGCATTGTGACTCACCGGGGATAGGGTTGAAGGCGATGTCTATGTTGGTGTCAGTAGTGTAGTTGGAGCTGGCCACCTGGACGAAGGCTGAAGTGGGGAACACCAGGATGTGGGTGCAGGACGTGTCCTGGGGAGTACTCAGCTGGGACGTCTGCATGTTCAGAGTGGTGCTGCGGCCGAACACTGAGCCTGTAGACACAGAGTCTGGAGAGAGAGAGGAGACAGGGTAATAATACAGTACGTTCATCTGCATTGAATCTACATTGAATGCAGACAGTATACACACAAATTAGAACTGTTGACATCTGCTATAGCTATCATCCATTCATCTGTGAATGAATTAGTAACACCATTTAATTGATGCAGCAAAATGTAAGTGGTGCCAATAAAAGCAACCATCTTCCAACTGGCCATTATTAATTAGTCCAGCGCTCTAGTCACAGATTATAATAATTATCTGTTGAGTACAACCCACAATGTCTGGGTCAAAGCTAAGTCACCAAAACCACCGGTCTGGAGGGACCCGTCCAGCCCCTCCTCATATACAGCAGTAGACTCATATTATACACTGACAGTGTCAATGGTCCATGCCAATCACTCCCCAAAATAAACCCATTGATCTAGAGCTCCATCACATCACACAGAAATCAATGGAGCCTGAGAACTAGTGGTTTATGACTGAGAGAAGCAGTGTCCTCAAAACTATCAATCTGATAACGACAAGGAGCGACATGCATTATAACAGGCTGCCACCATCCATCAGATGCAAGTACACACACACACACACACACACACACAGGCAGGCAGGTGGACATAGTACCTGGCATGATGACAAAAGAGCACTGTGGCTCCATGGCGACCAGACAGGCGCTAAGGATGCTGGGAGTGTCGGAGGCAGAGATGCCACACATACGACACATCTCCTTGAGACGGCGACTTAAAGACTGCAGGTTCCTCCTGCTCAGCAGAATACTCCAGTCTGGAAAGGAGGGAAGAAAGAGAATAATTATTCAATGAGTAAGACAAGATAAATGTAAAATAGCAAAGTACCTCTGAGGACACCACTATTCTTTGACTAACAATAATGTTTTATAGAGGAGATTGAAAAGCATGAGTAAAACAAGATGAGTGTAAAACAGCAAAGTACCCCATTGAGATTAAAGAGGGCTAGATTCTAAGTACCCCATTGAGATTATAGAGGGCTAGATTCTAAGTACCCCATTGAGATTATAGAGGGCTAGATCCTAAGTACCCCATTGAGATTATAGAGGGATAGATTCTAAGTACCCCATTGAGATTATAGAGGGCTAGATCCTAAGTACCCCATTGAGATTATAGAGGGCTACATTCTAAGTACCCCATTGAGATTATAGAGGGCTAGATTCTAAGTACCCCATTGAGATTATAGAGGGCTAGATTCTAAGTACCCCATTGAGATTTTAGAGGGCTAGATTCTAAGTACCCCATTGAGATTATAGAGGGCTAGATCCTACGTACCCCATTGAGATTATAGAGGGCTAGATCCTAAATACCCCATTGAGATTATGGAGGGCTAGATCCTAAATACCCCATTGAGATTAAAGAGGGCTAGATCCTAAATACGCCATTGAGATTATAGAGGGCTAGATCCTAAATACCCAATTGAGATTATGGAGGGCTAGATCCTAAATACTCCATTGAGATTATAGAGGGCTAGATACTAAATACCCCCCATTGAGATTATAGAGGGCTAGATACTAAATATCCCATTGAGATTAAAGAGGGCTAGATCCTAAATACCCCACTGAGATTATAGAGGGCTAGATCCTAAATACCCAATTGAGATTATGGAGGGCTAGATCCTAAATACCCCATTGAGATTATAGAGGGCTAGATCCTAAATACCCCCAATGAGATTATAGAGGTCTAGATCCTAAGTACCCCATTGAGATTATAGAGGGCTAGATCCTAAGTACCCCATTGAGATTATAGAGGGCTAGATCCTAAATATCCCATTGAGATTAAAGAGGGCTAGATCCTAAATACCCCATTGAGATTATAGAGGGCTAGATCCTAAATACCCAATTGAGATTATGGAGGGCTAGATCCTAAATACCCCATTGAGATTATAGAGGGCTAGATCCTAAATACCCCATTGAGATTATAGAGGGCTAGATCCTAAGTGCCCCATTGAGATTATAGAGGGCTAGATCCTAAGTGCCCCATTGAGATTATAGAGGGCTAGATCCTAAACTGCTGGTTGACTGTTGTCCTCCTCACCTCTCAACTCGCCGTGTCCCATTCGGCCCAAGCGACCTATCACCACCCTCCATGGCACAGATGTCATCTGCACCAGCCCCAAGCACCAATCCCACAGCTTCTGCAGGCCCGACCTCCGGGCAGAGCCTTTTTTCCTCCGCGCTCTGTCAGAACAAAAACACCCGCATACTGTCACACTGAAAACATTTAACACTACACTCATAACTACAAATCACCAAGGAGTTGCCAGGTTGAAGGAAACGTGTAGATTGTTGATCTTGTAATAATCACTATACTTCAAAGCTACACATTGTTTTCATCATTACCTGGAAACAACCCACAACAAACATTGTTTTCATCATTACCTGGAAACAACCCACAACAAACATTGTTTTCCAAAAGAAAAAGAAAAATACTAGCTGCAAAATACATTTGCAATGCTCTGCTTGAGGTTTTCTGACTCTAGATGGTGGTAGAAGTGGTGAGGATGATGTGGTCCCACCTGTTGGGCACGTCGATGCTGATGATGCAGGTCTCCAGCAGCTCTCCGTACAGGTCGGTGCAGGTGGCCAGGAGCCAGCGCTGGTCGTGGGACAGGCAGTATCCCACAAACAGCACGTTGTACTTCTGAGAGGCCTCCCCGAACGTCTCCCCCAGCTCAGTCTGCTTGTCCTTGGTGGGTGCCAGGATGAAGGGAGGCGTGTAGAGCCGCAAACACTCTGGTCTCTGTTGGGTAGAGAGAGAGAGGGGTCAAAGGTTAGGGTTTAGACGAGGGTCATGTTCAGTAAGGATATTTTTTTTTACTGGGAGACGGCTACCTACTTATGTCCAATAACGATGAATATGTTTTTGTTTACCATTGCAACACAGTTAGGTACATTGTGCCCTACAGAACACAACCCAGGACTATATCTGTCTGTCTACTCTAGGACTAGAAAGACATTGTATGTACAAGAGTCACTGGGTTGGTTAGTCGACAGCCAACATTCTACCAGTGTCACTACAGAGATACCATTTATCCAGCTAGCTAAGTAGCTCAGCTCCTGCTCTAGTCCCCACTCCACTCCACTCCACTGTGTACAGGGTAAATGTAATGTAGTGGCTGGCTGGCCTGGGAAAGTTAAATAGGATTGGGTGGCAGTCTGGGGCCTCTCCCTGTCTAAACCTGTAGTCTGGAACCCCTTAGGGAGGTCTACGGAAGCTAGCCAAGCAGATAATGGAAAGAAAACTGGAGAGAAGGAAGAGGGTTATAAGATCCCCTGGTCTTGTTCCAGGACTAAGGGGGTTAGTGTAACACTTTCTCCATCTCAGTGCTCCTTTCCTCTCTCCCTTGCTATCGTTCTCTTGCTGGCACACCACACAGGGCCAGAGTAGGGCTGAGGAGCAGAGGGGAGGGTCAGGCTATGACAAGGATCGGCAATCCTGGTCCTCAGGGGAGGTAGTGTCTGCCGGTTTACAGTTTCCCTGGCATTTCATTCATCATTGTTTTCCCATAGCACACACATCTGGTTTCCCAGCTCTAAACCAATCAATGATTCAAACCAACAGACACTTAGGACCCGACATGCCCCCCCCCTGGTGTAGGAGCTGCATAATGTTAGTTAAGTTAAATTTGGGATAGTGTTAGTTAGGCTCATGTCATGTTTGTTTACCTCTGGGCTCTTCAGTGCGGTGTTGATGGCCAGGCCGGGGCCGAAGCCAGTCAGCGACTTGACGTTGGTGGATCTGGGGAGGGGTCGCCTGCACTGGGAGAACACTGAGAAGGCCAGGGACTTGAGGTGCTGAGCGTAGATATGACGCTCCTCGCTCCTCACCGGTTGGAGCAGGTACTGGCACGGGATGATCTGAGAGGGGAGAGGTGGAAACCAATCGGTCAGCATACAACTTTAACAAAACCACATCTACGTTCTGTCTTCTCTTGTACCGATTGTCCTGTCTGACATATTTGGCCCTAAAACAAAGTCTTATCAACTATTTGTGAAACATTTTATTCTAAATAAACATACACATTCTAACATTGCCACCAAACATTCTTTCATCAACACACACATGCGCAGACTTGTGTTGAGATGACCTGTACAGACACAGAGTTGTGTTGAGATGACCTGTACAGAGACAGAGTTGTGTTCAGATGACCTGTACAGAGACAGAGTTGTGTTGAGATGACCTGTACAGAGACAGAGTTGTGTTCAGATGACCTGTACAGAGACAGAGTTGTGTTGAGATGACCTGTACAGAGACAGAGTTGTGTTCAGATGACCTGTACAGACACAGAGTTGTGTTGAGATGACCTGTACAGAGACAGAGTTGTGTTGAGATGACCTGTACAGAGACAGACTTGTGTTGAGATGACCTGTACAGACACAGAGTTGTGTTGAGATGACCTGTACAGAGACAGACTTTTGTTGAGGTTACCTGTA
This sequence comes from Oncorhynchus kisutch, assembly GCF_002021735.2. Taxonomy (NCBI): domain Eukaryota; kingdom Metazoa; phylum Chordata; class Actinopteri; order Salmoniformes; family Salmonidae; genus Oncorhynchus; species Oncorhynchus kisutch. The sequence goes on from NC_034201.2 coordinate 21,693,127, forward strand.
CAGAGACAGAGTTGTGTTGAGGTTACCTGTACAGAGACAGAGTTGTGTTGAGATGACCTGTACAGAGACAGACTTTTGTTGAGGTTACCTGTACAGAGACAGAGTTATGTTGAGGTTACCTGTACAGAGACAGAGTTGCGGATGTGTGGTGGGAGGAACTGAAGCATCTCCAGGTAGCAGCGCAGCAGGCCCAGGGTCCACACACTGGACCCCGCCTCAGGCTCCTCATAGGTGAAGGGGTCCACGATGTACACCACGATGGCCGGGGGGTACGTTATGGCATGAGATTCTCCATCCGTCGGCACACCCACCTTCTCTCGCTCCATGGTGCTGGAGAGGAGGACAAGAGAGAGAGGGAGTTAGGACAAGGAATGGGGTTTCGCTCCGGGCACTGTGTGTGTGTACATGAGTGAATTCAGGCCCGGTGTTGTACCTACCTCTCAAGGGGTTCAGTGGGTGACTGGGCCTGGCTGGCTGAGTCCACCCCGGTGAGGCCTGCGTTCTGGGCTCCAGCCTGTTGGCCCAGCTGCCCTCCCTGGCCCTGGTTCTGCATGCTCATGGTCCCAAAGGGAGGGAAGGAGCTGGGCTTGGCAGACTGCAGCCCGCTGCTGGGCTGGCTCCCTGACGACGCCGTGCTGTTGGCACTGTTGGCTACACCAGTGTTGTTACTAGGCACGCTGCTGTTGTTGTTGTTGGGGAGGGAGGGGGTCGCTGAGTTTTGGGGGCAAGCAGAGGTGGTGGAGGAGGAGCCAGAGGATTGTGTGGATGAGGATTGGTTGGTGGCAGGAGGGGGGCGTGGGCTGTGTGAGGAGGGAGCTGTCTAAAGGCTGTGCGGCGAGGTATGGAGCTGATGGGAGAGACAGGAGCACAGAGAAAATCTTCATTTATAAGCCATCTAAATGAACAAGGATTACACTTTAGTCATCATCCGCTACAACAAACCTTTTAGAAAAACAAGATCCTTTTAGAAACCAAAAATAGGCTTTTTGATCTTCTAAATCCTTGGGTTTATGGGCATGGGGGGTATAGAAAGGCCTGAGCCCGACCAATTCCCCACCTGTGTCGTCATTGGAACCTACCGAGGTCGTGGCGGCAGACTTGTGCATAGAGCTTGAGTTTGGCGAAGGCATCGCTGTTGCTGCTGGCAGCCTTGATGAACCAATCGCTGACGGGCTGCTCTGCTAGCTTCTTAGCAGCCGATCCGCCCACTCTCACGATGCCGTCCGGGTGACCCTTTGAGATTGGCTGGTGCTGGCCCAGACGACATGACTGCAGGGAACATGGAGGGAGAGGAGGGCTGGATGAATAGTTAGACAACAGCACAGGACTGAGTGACTTGACGTCGAGGCAATAAGGAATGGTAAGGAAACGGAGTAGACAGATCTTCTTCTTTTTTTACAGTAGGCTGTGTTGTAAGCGTCTAGTATGTTTTTTTTATTTAACTAGGCAAGTCAGTAAGCGTCTAGTAAGGTCTGGGTCAATTCTATTTCATTAAAGAATTGAAAAGTGACCTTTGTTTTCAAATAGGAATTTGTAAATTTTTCATATCCAAAATTAAAACGCATCTGACCCCAACCCTAGCCTGGTCCCCAATCTATTTGTGCATTCTTGCACTTATGGTCATATGCTCTTAACCCCTAACTGCTATGGTCAACTCCAATGGGTCATTGTCGTGAAAAACACAAGATCTGGGACCAGGCAACTCCAAAAAGGTGGTTGCTTCAGCTGTCCAATATGCCCACTCTCTTGCATGATAAATGGACAGTTGTTGACGTTCTCCAGCCTTACCTCGTAGACGGCGGTGAGGTCCCTGAAGAAGCTCTTAGCCCCCTGGAGCAGGGCCTCGTTGTCGGGACAGACCACCAGGTAGCCCACATCCCTGTGGGAGCCAAAAGGGTCCAGCAGCAGCTTCTCCCAGTAGGGCAGGCCGAAGGGCGACAGCACCACAAAGTCATACTCATAACCCACCAGGAAGGTAGGGATGGGCAGGGGCTCTGGAGACTCATCTGTGCCTGATGGAGGGAAGGAGGGGGGAGAAGGGAGGAGAGGCCGGAGAGGATGGGCGGGGGAACGGAAGGGAGGAGAGGGAGAAGAGAGGGGAGGAATGGAGAGGAGAGGGAGATGAGAGGAGAGGGAGAAGAGAAGAGAGGAGAGGGAGAAGAGAGGAGAGGGAGAAGAGAAGAGAGAAAAGGGAGAAGAGAGGAGAGGAGAGGGAGAAGAGAGGAGAGGGAGAAGAGAGGAGAGGAAAGGAGAGGGAGAACAGAGGAGAGGGAGAACAGAGGAGAGGGAGAAGAGAGGAGAGGGAGAAGAGAAGAGAGAGAGAAGAGAGGAGAGGAAAGGAGAGGGAGAACAGAGGAGAGGGAGAACAGAGGAGAGGGAGAGGAAAAGAGAAGAGAGGAGAAGAGAAGAGAAGAGAAGAGAAGAGAAGAGAGGGAGAAGAGCGGATAGGAGAGGGAGAAGAGAGGAGAGGAGAAGAGGAGAGGGAGAAGAGAGGAGAGGGATAAGAGAGGAGAGGGAGAGGAGAGGGAGAAGAGAGAGAGAAGAGAGGAGAGGGAGAAGAGAGAGAGAAGAGAGGAGAGGAGAGGGAGAAGAGAGAGGGAGAAGAGAGGAGAAGAGAGGGAGAAGAGAGGAGAGGAGAGGAGAAGAGAGGAGAGGAGAGGAGAAGAGAGGGACAAGAGAGGAGAGGAGAGGAGAGGAGAGGAGAGGAGAGGAGAGGAGAGGAGAGGAGGAGAGGAGAGGAGAGGAGAGGAGAGGAGAGGAGAGGAGAGGAGAGGAGAGGAGAGGAGAGGAGAGGGAGAAGAGAGGAGAGGGAGAAGAGAGGAGAGAGAGAAGAGAGGAGGGAGAAGAGAGGAGAGGAGAGGGAGAAGAGAGGAGAGGGAGAAGAGAGGAGAGGAGAGGAGAAGAAGAGAGGAGAGGGAGAAGAGAGGAGAGGAGAGGGAGAAGAGAGGAGAGGAGAGGGAGAAGAGAGGAGAGGAGAGGGAGAAGAGAGGAGAGGGAGAAGAGAGGAGAGGGAGAAGAGAGGAGAGAGGAGGGAGAAGAGAGGAGAGGGAGAAGAGAGGAGAGGGAGAAGAGAGGAGAGGAGAGGAGAAGAGAGGAGAGGAGAGGAGGGAGAAGAGAGGAGAGGAGAGGGAGAAGAGAGGAGAGGGAGAAGAGAGGAGAGGAGAGGGAGAAGAGAGGAGAGGGAAGAAGAGAGAGAGAAGAGAGGAGAGGGAGAAGAGAGGAGAAGAGAGGAGAGAAGAGAGGAGAGGAGAGGGAGAAGAGAGGAGAGGGAGAAGAGAGGGAGAAGAGAGGAGAGGAGAGGGAGAAGAGAGGGAGAAGAGAGGAGAGGAGAGGAGAGGGAGAAAGAGAGGGAGAAGAGGGGAAGAAGAGAGGAGAGGGAGAAGAGAGGAGAAGAGAGGGAGAAGAGAGGAGAGGAGAGGGAGAAGAGAGGAGAGGGAGAAGAGAGGAGAGGAGAGGAGAGGAGAGGGAGAAGAGAGGAGAGGAGGGGAAGAGGAGAAGAGAGGAGAGGAGAGGGAGAAGAGAGGGAGAAGAGAGGGATTAAGTACTTAGTCATCCTCCAGCGATAAAAATAAAACAATTCTATTGAAAAGTGATATCCCAAGTATAAATACATAGACATTTTATGTTTTGTTATTTGTTATTGACTGTACGTTTGTTTATGTGTAAATCTGTGCTGTTTGTTTTCGTCACCCTGATTTACTTTATCTTGGCCAGGTCGCAATTTTAAATTGTTCTCAACTAGCCTACCTGGTTAAATGAAGGTGTTCTCAACTAGCCTACCTGGTTAAATGAAGGTGTTCTCAACTAGCCTACCTGGTTAAATGAAGGTGTTCTCAACTAGCCTACCTGGTTAAATGAAGGTGTTCTCAACTAGCCTACCTGGTTAAATAAAGGTGTTCTCAACTAGCCTACCTGGTTAAATGAAGGTGTTCTCAACTAGCCTACCTGGTTAAATGAAGGTGTTCTCAACTAGCCTACCTGGTTAAATGAAGGTGTTCTCAACTAGCCTACCTGGTTAAATGAAGGTGTTCTCAACTAGCCTACCTGGTTAAATGAAGGTGTTCTCAACTAGCCTACCTGGTTAAATGAAGGTGTTCTCAACTAGCCTACCTGGTTAAATGAAGGTGTTCTCAACTAGCCTACCTGGTTAAATAAAGGTGTTCTCAACTAGCCTACCTGGTTAAATGAAGGTGTTCTCAACTAGCCTACCTGGTTAAATAAAGGTGTTCTCAACTAGCCTACCTGGTTAAATGAAGGTGTTCTCAACTAGCCTACCTGGTTAAATGAAGGTGTTCTCAACTAGCCTACCTGGTTAAATAAAGGTGTTCTCAACTGGCCTACCTGGTTAAATGAAGGTGTTCTCAACTAGCCTACCTGGTTAAATAAAGGTGTTCTCAACTAGCCTACCTGGTTAAATAAAGGTGTTCTCAACTAGCCTACCTGGTTAAATGAAGGTGTTCTCAACTAGCCTACCTGGTTAAATAAAGGTGTTCTCAACTAGCCTACCTGGTTAAATAAAGGTGTTCTCAACTAGCCTACCTGGTTAAATAAAGGTGTTCTCAACTAGCCTACCTGGTTAAATGAAGGTGAAAGAAAGAAATATAAAACAGTAAAGCAGACACACTAAAGGGGCAAAAACTAATTGGAGCAAAATAGTGTTTTTTAGACACAACTGCAAACTTCAAGGAGTTGATCTGATGGTAGAGGAGCAATAGAGAACAAAAGAGGAAACGTCCACCCGCCCAACCCCGACCCCCCACTTGTGCCCATGTCATGACCTACCTGGACCACCTATTGAGATGTGTCTTTTGTTCAGTAAATCAGGTGTTAAATGAGGTGAAAAGGACACTAAATTAGGGCTTTAAACCAGGCAGCACTGCCACCTGTCACAGAGAAGAGTTGAGAGCCCAAAGTGAACCCATCACAACAGCAGTGGCAGCTTCCCACTGAGCTGACATCTGGACTGCAGCAGTGTGACTGAGATAACTACTGATCTGCCTGTGTAGGCCAGTGGCTCTTGGAGTATTTTTCCCTGGTGGCTTACCGTAGGAGCCCCGTCCAGCCATCTTGTGGAACTGCTGCCAGGTGAGGGGTCCCTGAACACCCCAGGAGCGCACCGTCCTCTTCTTCTGGATGGCATCCTGGAGTACAGGCTGGAGGGAGAGCAGCACCCGCAACACGTCCTGAGAGCACAGAGCACTGACGTCCACCACTGGGGAGAGGGGGAGGACAGTTAGAAAGAGGACACACAGAGCACTGATGTCCACCACTGGGGAGAGGGGGAGGACAGTTAGAAAGAGGACACACAGAGCACTGATGTCCACCACTGGGGAGAGGGGGAGGACACACAGAGCACTGATGTCCACCACTGGGGAGAGGTGGAGGACACACAGAGCACTGATGTCCACCACTGGGGAGAGTGGGAGGACACACAGAGCACTGACGTCCACCACTGGGGAGAGTGGGAGGACACACAGAGCACTGACGTCCACCACTGGGGAGAGGGGGAGGACACACAGAGCACTGATGTCCACCACTGGGGAGAGGGGGAGGACACACAGAGCACTGATGTCCACCACTGGGGAGAGGGGGAGGATACACAGAGCACTGATGTCCACCACTGGGGAGAGTGGGAGGACACACAGAGCACTGACGTCCACCACTGGGGAGAGTGGGAGGACACACAGAGCACTGACGTCCACCACTGGGGAGAGGGGGAGGACACACAGAGCACTGACGTCCACCACTGGGGAGAGGGGGAGGACACACAGAGCACTGATGTCCACCACTGGGGAGAGGGGGAGGACACACAGAGCACTGATGTCCACCACTGGGGAGAGGGGGGGGACACACAGAGCACTGATGTCCACCACTGGGGAGAGGGGGAGGACACACAGAGCACTGACGTCCACCACTGGGGAGAAGGGGAGGACACACAGAGCACTGACGTCCACCACTGGGGAGAGGGGGAGGACACACAGAGCACTGACGTCCACCACTGGGGAGAGTGGGAGGACACACAGAGCACTGACGTCCACCACTGGGGAGAGGGGGAGGACACACAGAGCACTGACGTCCACCACTGGGGAGAGGGGGAGGACACACAGAGCACTGACGTCCACCACTGGGGAGAGGGGGAGGACACACAGAGCACTGACGTCCACCACTGGGGAGAGGGGGAGGACACACAGAGCACTGATGTCCACCACTGGGGAGAGGGGGAGGACACACAGAGCACTGATGTCCACCACTGGGGAGAGGGGGAGGACACACAGAGCACTGACGTCCACCACTGGGGAGAGGGGGAGGACACACAGAGCACTGATGTCCACCACTGGGGAGAGGGGGAGGACACACAGAGCACTGATGTCCACCACTGGGGAGAGGGGGAGGACACACAGAGCACTGATGTCCACCACTGGGGAGAGGGGGAGGACACACAGAGCACTGACGTCCACCACTGGGGAGAGGGGGAGGACACACAGAGCACTGACGTCCACCACTGGGGAGAGGGGGAGGACACACAGAGCACTGATGTCCACCACTGGGGAGAGGGGGAGGACACACAGAGCACTGACAACATAAAAGATAGCAACATTTGGATAACTGTCAGGGAAAATGAACAGACTGGTTTATATTGGTTAGTTATGCTAGCCAACTTAAGCTCTACAGGGCCAAATGCGAAGAACAATGTATTATTAGACACAGACTTGAATGTTGTTTAGAACAACAAAAAGGTGCTTTTCTTACCGTTTTGTTTGGACCAGTGGTGTAGACAAGTACTCTTGACCAGGGCCTCGTCCACCTTTCCTCCTGACATGTTGTCCATGAACTGGCGGCCGTGCTCCAGAGCCATGTAGCAGTCACTGTGGTAGTCCCTCTCCTCCACCCTCACACAGGCCGGCACTGGACAACACCCGGGCCCCCGCGCTGCCAGGCTGTCAGGCTCCATCCCAGCCATGGGAGAGAAAGGGTTGGTGCACTGGTCCTGTAGCAGTAAGATCAGTTCGTCTGGTACCCTCTCCCCCCTCCCTCCTCCCCCTGTCCTCTCCAGCGAGTGTTGCCGCAGTGCCTCAAAGCGCTTCTCCGCCTCGCGGCTGACGTCCGAGTCGCGTCCGATGATGTCCAGTTCGTCCTCCAGGAAGAGGCCCGAGCCGTTGCCGTAGCGGCGGTTGACCACAGCGCTGAAGCCGCAGGTGCAGGGGTACTGGGCCTCTCCCGTGGGGTCGCTCAGGTACACCCCCACGTCGGCCCCCTTGATGTTCATGTTGCACACGCAGATGCAGCAGCTGTCGAAGTTGCAGTCCTTGAAGAGGTTCATGACAGACTCAGAGAGGATGAGGGTGACGTAGAGGCTGTGGGCCTCGGGGATGGAGGGCACAGTGGCAGGTTCCACTGAGTTGAGGGGTCGACAGGTGGAGGGGGTGGAGGCAGGCGAGTAGAGGTCCGAGTTCTCATACTTAAGCGAGCCCTGGACACTGGCGGGCCCTCTGGGGGTGCGTGGGGTACGGGGTGTGCGTGGTGTGGGGGCGGAGAAGCGCGGGGTGGCCGGTGAGGGCAGGATGCCCGTGCCACTGTTGCTGGGGGGGGCACTGTTGGACATGAAGGGAGTATGGGTCTGGGGTGTGTAACTCTGGCTGTAGTCCTGGTCCATGGCACTGCCCACACTGGGGATGTTACTGTGACAGAGAGAAGAGGAGTCAGTCACACAACAGCCTGTTGGGACAATATGCTTCAAAACACAACAACAAAGCAGAGCTCAGTATATTATAACAAAACCATCAGAAGGAGGAATGGTAAACAAACAAGCAGAGACAACTGGCTGCCTGTCGGGGTATGCAAATGCACTGCAATTTCAAGCAGCCCCTCTGAGAAAAGAGTATATTTTTGTCAGGTTGATGTTTACTGTCATTAATCTTGCCCTGAAGACAGAACGGAGTGATTTCCGCTAGATGGGCCAGCTGTATAGAAAGAAATAGGCTTCATGGTAAAATTTCATAAAAAATGTGGTTCTTAGGCCTCCCAGGTGGCGCAATGGTCTAACGCACTGCATCGCAGTACTAGCTGTGCCACCAGAGACTCTGGGTTCGCGCCCAGGCTCTGTCGCAGCCAGCTGTGACCGGGAGGTCTGTGGGGCGATGCACAATTGGCCTAGCGTCGTCTGGGTTAGGGAGGGTTTGGCCGGTAGGGATATATCCTTGTCTCAACGTACACCAGTGACTCCTGTGGCGGGCCGGGCGCAGTGCACGCTAACCAAAGTCGCCAGGTGCACAGTGTTTCCTCTGACACATTGGTGCGGCTGGCTTCCGGGATGGATGCGTGTGGGCTATGTCTAGCTGGGAAAGGGCAGTGTGGAGTGTGATTTCATCATTTGTGGATCTGTTCGGGCAGTACGCGAATTGGAGTGGATCTAGGGTATCCGGGATGATGCTGTTGATGTGAGCCACATGACCAGCCTTTCAAAGCACTTCACGGCTACTGAAAATTACAGATTTCCGATTGTTATAAAAACTTGAAATAAGGCCCTAATTAATCGGCCATTCCGATGAATCGGTCGACCTCTACTCTATACCACTCTACACCGCCCTCTATACCACTCTACACGGCCCTCTATACCACTCTACACCGCCCTCTATACCACTCTACACCGCCCTCTATACCACTCTACACCGCCCTCTATACCACTCTACACCGCCCTCTATACCACTCTACACCGCCCTCTATACCACTCTACCACTGCCCTCTATACCACTCTACACCACCCTCTATGCCACTCTACACCACCCTCTATACCACTCTACACCGCCCTATATACCACTCTACACCGCCCTCTATACCACTCTACACCGCCCTCTATACCACTCTACACTGCCCTCTATACCACTCTACCACCGCCCCTCTATACCACTCTACACCGCCCTATATACCACTCTACACTGCCCTCTATACCACTCTACACGCCCCTCTATACCACTCTACACCACCCTCTATACACCGCCCTCTATACCACTCTACACCGCCCCTCTATACCACTCTACACCGCCCTCTATACCACTCTACACCGCCCTATATACCACTCTACACTGCCCTCTATACCACTCTACACCGCCCTCTATACCACTCTACACCACCCTCTATACACCGCCCTCTATACCACTCTAAACCGCCCTCTATACCACTCTACACAGCCCTCTATACCACTCTACACCGCCCTCCTCTATACCACTCTACACCGCCCTCTATGCACTCTACACCGCCCTCTATACCACTCTACACCGCCCTCTATACCACTCTACACCGCCCTCTATACCACTCCACACCCGCCCTCTATACCACTCTACACTGCCCTCTATACCACTCTACACCGCCCTCTATACCACTCTACACTGCCCTCTATACCACTCTACACCGCCCTCTATACCACTCTACACCGCCCTCTATACCACTCTACACCGCCCTCTATACCACTCTACACCGCCCTCTATACCACTCTACACCGCCCTCTATACCAATCTACACCGCCCTCTATACCACTCTACACCGCCCTCTATACCACTCTACACCGCCCTCTATACCACTCTACACTGCCCTCTATACCACTCTACACCACCCTCTATACACCCCCTCTATACCCTCTACACCGCCCTCTATACCACTCTACACTGCCCTCTATACCACTCTACACCGCCCTCTATACCACTCTACACCGCCCTCTATACCACTCTACACTGCCCTCTAACCAATCTACACTGCCCTCTATACCACTCTACACTGACCTCTATACCACTCCTACACCGCCCTCTATACCACTCTACACGCCCTCTATACCATCTACACTGCCCTCTATACCACTCTATACCACTCTAACACTGCCCTCTATACCACTTCTAACACCGCCCTCTATACCACTCTACACTGCCATCTATACCACTCTACACCGCCCTCTATACCAACTCTACACCACCCTCTATACCACTCTACACCGCCTCTATACCACTCTACAACCGCCCTCTTACTACCACTATACACCACCCTCTATACCACCGCCCTCTATACCACTCTACACCGCCCTATACACTCTACACCGCCCTCTATACCACTCTACACTGCCCTCTCTACCACTCTACACTGCCTCTATACCACTCTATACCACTCTACACTGCCCTCTATACCACTCTAACCCGCCCTCTATACCACTCTACACTGCCCTCTATACCACTCTACACCACCCTCTATACACCGCCCTCTATACCACTCTACACCGCCCTCTATACCACTCTACACCGCCCTCTATACCACTCTACACTGCCCTCTATACCACTCTATACCACTCTATCACTGCCCTCTATACCACTCTACACCGCCCTCTATACCACTCTACACTGCCCTCTATACCCACTCTACCACTGCCTCTATACCACTCTACACCGCCCTCTATACCACTCTACACCGCCCTCTATACCACTCTACACCGCCCTCTATACCACCCTCTACCTCTCCTCTCCTGTCCTCTCCTCTGTATCAATCAACCATGCTCTCTCCTCTCCTCTCCTCTCCTCTCCTCTCCTCTCCTCTCCTCTCCTCTCCTCTCCTCTCCTCTGCATCAATCACCATGCTCTCTCCTCTCCTCTCCTCTCCTCTCCTCTCCTCTCCTCTCCTCTCCTCTCCTCTCCTCTCCTCTCCTCTCCTCTCCTCTCCTCTCCTCTCCTCTCCTCTCCTCTTTATCAATCACCATCCTCTCTACACTCCTCTCCTCTGCATTAATCAGCCATGCATGAGGAATAGAACAGGCTCCTCAGAGGGTAGAGGGATAAGCCCTGAATGTGTATGTGTATGTGTGTGTGTGTGTGTGTGTGTGTGTGTGTGTGTGTGTGTGTGTGTGTGTGTGTGTGTGTGTGTGTGTCCACACGCATGCATACACATGCGTGCCAGCCAGTGTGTGTGTTTGTATGCCTATATCCTGTAAGTCTAAATTACACCTCAGCACAGATAAGCATTACGAATTGTAAAGAACCATCGGAGCAGCTGGAAAAATATCCATTGGTTCCACAGGCTTCAGGAGGAGAGTGTCCTGAGACAGTCAGCTTGCCCTAGCAGTCAGGAAAAACTCATATCCCTGGTCATGAGTGGTTCATATAGAGATTGATTGATTTGATTTACTATATCAGACAATTAAAATGCACAGCCACACACCAATGCAATGGCAGGTGTTTACCTGTCTTTGTTGAGGTAGGCCATGGAAGGCACATGGGGGTGGTTGAGCATTTCCAATTTGCCCACTGTTGTCCAGCTGGGCCTGTAGATGCACTCCTCTGGCAGCTTGATGGGGGGCAGACACTGGCTGGGCAGGGTCTTCATGGGGGCAAACATAGAGCAGCCCACAAATGCCTGGCACAGCTCCGGCTTGTATACAAACGAGAAGTCCTGAGGGGAAGAGCCAGGGAGGATGAGACCATGTACGATATGTACACCGACTAGTCCAATGGCTGCTACACTGATATGACTTAGATTTCTTTTTTCATTTGACATTCATCTTTATGTAAACTGCACAGTTACGACAAAGACAGTTAGGCCATGCAGAGGAATTATCATGCACGAGCACAATTATCCATGACTCCTAAGCATGGTCAAATAGGGGATCAAGTTTCAATTTAGGGCCCAAAAACCCACCTTGATTTCCTGTGGCTTGGGGCTGCAGTAGCCCTCCTCCACTTCAATCTTGTAGTGTCCCCCAAGGGACGAGGCACCGTCCAGGTTGGTCATGCCATGTCCAGCCTCGATGCCGCCGTATTCTTTACTGCCCATGTTCATGGGGGAGTAGCCCATGATGTGCTGCTCCAGGCTGGGGGGAGTGGGGAACATCTGGTGCAGGTCTGCCGAGCCTGTAGGAGAGAGACGGGCGGTAAGTGGAGCGAGAGCGAGATGGAGAAAGAGAGAGATGGGGAGAGAGATAGAGAGAGGGGCAGAAGAGAGAGGCCGTGAGAAACTAGAGATAAATCAAGGTTCCCATTCAGTGACAACAACAACTGAAGATCTGAAGTCTCAAAAGGCAGTCGAGGCTCAACAGTCTAAGTGCTGAGGCAACAAGCACCTTGTTTCACATACAAAGCTATAGACTAGTCACATAGAGAGGTAGATAATGAGGCACTTGTTCCTGCCCCAAGGCACAGAGCTGTCTGTTTGGAGTAGAGCAGGGCCACTCAGCCAGCCAGTGACTGTTGTACAACTGTTATCGCCACAAGGGGGAGCAGCATAGGTAAACAACATATTTTTGAGGCCGTATGTATCATCTTTCTCAGAGTAGGAGTGCTGATCTAGGATCAGTTTTGCCTTTTGGATCATAATTAATAAGATTCACAGGAGGTTGGTGGCACCTTAATTGGGGAGGACGGGCACATTGTAAATTCAGGAGCGGAATAAATGGAATAGTATCAACAACATCAAACACATGGTTTCCATATGTCCATTATTATGAGCCATCCTCACCTCAGCAGCCTCCACTGATAAGATTATTATGAACATGAGGACCTGATATTAGATCGGCACTCCTACTGAGATGCCTGATACATAAAGATCCTGGAATGCAAACGTGTGCTGAGACTAGTGACTGAAGAAGCTTCATGCTTCATTCGTGAATGAATGAGTATGAACAGCGTGTGATTTCCAAGTGTTATATGATGAGTTTCTGCATGGGTTTGAGTTGCCTCGAGCACATTTTCACTGTATCATCCTTAGGCCTTTTAAGCAGCAATCTGTGATTGCTACATCCATTTTTGGACGTATAAATGAATGATATATACACACTGAATATAACTTAGAAATGCCTCATGAGCTGGATTCAACTGTCGTACCCCCATCAGAACCCAAAATATAAGCTTGTTTTATGTCAATGTTTTACAAACACTGTATAGCCTCAAAACATGGTTAAAACTATGATTTTGATATCATGGATGGTGAGTCCTTACACCCATAGCTCTGTCTAAAGCAGTGAGAAGCAGTCTTACTGATGCAGGAGACTGGGTCCAGAGGGGCTGGCTTTGGTTCCTTGGTGCCAAATGTATTATCTGTTCCATTCACCGCACGTCTGGAACCAGGCTGTTGAATATAACACATGGCAATAATAAGATTCAACACATACAAGTTTATTCACAAAAACACAAAAAGCCCCTGCAATGATGGGTTGGGGAACCCTGTTGGCAGGCTGTAACCCAGCGGTGACATTGCACTCCTCAGTGTATTGTTGCACGATTGGTACCCAGCCACCTAGTCACCAGAGAGAGCAGAGCACAGAAGGGGTTGGACTGTGACTACTCTGTTCTGTGGGGGCCAGAGTCAGAACAGAGCACTTTGGAAGCCACCATATCCATCTTTGGGGCTGGGAAAATATTTTCTGAATCTAAGCCACTATGGCTGCGTTTACACAGGCAACCCAATTTGTATATTTTTGCCACTAATTGGTCTTTTGACCAATCAGATCAAATCTTTTGCCAATAATTGGACAACAGATCAGAATTGGTCTGCCTGTGTAAACATACTTTTACACTGCAATGTGTTGTAGGATGACGTGTTAACCACAGCCGTTGAGGTACTCACCAACACACACAAGATGCGCACGCACACACAAACACTTGCCAAACGGTACTGTAGCTAATGGGATATTCATTGTGGTTTAGTGCAGCGGCCAGGCTGTAGTGCTGGCAGGTCCCACTGACCGCGGGTTCATGCTCGTCACACACACACACACACACACAGGCCCCATACTGACCGTGAGCTCGTCCTCATCAGAGTTGAAGAGGTTGTCAAGGTCGTTGATGGACACGGCCAGGTCGGTCTCGTGGATTAGGCTAGTGGACGCCGTGCGTGCGTTTGCTGCTTCCCGTGCTGCGTCTGAACGGGGGTAGAGGAACAACAAACACCAGGGCTAGGTAAATAACGCACCTCTAGCTCAGGCTCTCTAAAACTCCCATATACTGTATCCCTCAACATCAGAGGCTGTCAGTCTTACAAGTGGCCCTATTCCTGAGGCTGCATTCAACAGTAAACATGTGAGAACGCTCTAACACCCTGCTAAATCAATTCTGAATCAAGTCAATGAAACGTAGTAATGCACCTACATGCCGGAGGGATCTAGATAAGACGGTCATTAAGATTGATATGCAGTATGAGCTATGGATACCCCACACTATTCTAGCTGAGACTGACTTATTGCATTTACTGTTGCTGAGAGAAGCCTATGACAGACAGGTGGTAAGCTACAGTATGGCTTCACCCCATCATCCAAGGCTACCATAAGCTCAGGACTAGTGCTCAACTTCTCTACAGATAGTTTGGCTTTCCGTCGAATTTGTTTAAATATCAATTAGAACCATGCACTGTAATAGAACCATGCACTGTAATAGAACCATGCACTGTATTAGAACCATGCACTGTAATAGAACCATGCACTGTAATAGAACCATGCACTGTAATAGAACCATGCACTGTAATAGAACCATGCACTGTAATAGAACCATGCACTGTATTAGAACCATGCACTGTATTAGAACCATGCACTGTAATAGAACCATGCACTGTATTAGAACCATGCACTGTAATAGAACCATGCACTGTAATAGAACCATGCACTGTATTAGAACCATGCACTGTAATAGAACCATGCACTGTAATAGAACCATGCACTGTAATAGAACCATGCACTGTAATAGAACCATGCACTGTAATAGAACCATGCACTGTAATAGAACCATGCACTGTAATAGAACCATGCACTGTAATAGAACCATGCACTGTAATAGAACCATGCACTGTAATAGAACCATGCACTGTAATAGAACCATGCACTGTAATTTATACATGAATTTGCACAATATAATCTGCTGAATCTTTCACAAGAGAAAAGGGCACTATGGAAGTTGTGCCAAACCAGACCGTTCATCTGTAGGCTACGTGCAGCAATTTGTTTTAAGCATCTATTTGTTTCCATGTTCTTACCCAAACTGGGTGCAGCACCTGTTCAACTCTGTCAACTCCCTCAAAACACAGGGATGAGGATTTGCACAGGCTTTATCAGAGGACCTGGGAGTTTGCAGAAAAACAATAGGTTCTTGGGGCTGGAATAATAACCTTCCCACCAAGTAATAATTACCGAAGTGGCAGATTCGGACGGGACTAAAATGACAGATGTGGTGTTTTGTGCTCGTGCATGTAATTACATTACCTGTCCTCCCCCAGTAAGTCAAACTAAAGGCTGCTACTGCTGTCACTCAGGTAATTGACCCAGGTAATGACAGCCATGTCCCTGTCATCTAACAGAGCCTAGAGTTGCACAGTACAGCAGAGACAGACAGGATCCTTACCATCTGATGGACCTGCTGCTCCATCCTCCCCCTGCGCGCGATAGAAAAACAAACAGAGAGAGAGACAGAGAGAAACACAAAGAGAGAGAGAGAGAGAGACAGAAACACAAAGAGAGAGAGAGACAGAGAGAAAAACAAAGAGAGAGAGAGAGACAGAGAGAAAAACAAAGAGAGAGAGAGACAGAGAGAAAAACAAAGAGAGAGAGAGAGAGACAGAGAGAAAAACAAAGAGAGAGAGAGAGACAGAGAGAAAAACAAAGAGAGAGAGAGACAGAGAGAAACAAAAAGAGAGAGACAGAGAGAAACAAAGAGAGAGACAGAGAGAAACACAGAGAGAGAGACAGAGAGAAACACAAAGAGAGAGACAGAGAGAAACACAAAGAGAGAGACAGAGAGAAACACAGAGAGAGACAGAGAGAAACACAAAGAGAGACAGAAACAAAGAGAGATAGAGAGAGACAGACGGAAAGAGAAACAAAGAGAGATAGAGAGAGACAGAGAGAGAAACAAAGAGAGATAGAGAGACAGACAGACAGACAGAGAGAGAAACAAAGAGAGATAGAGAGAGAGACAGACAGAGAGAGAGAAACAAAGAGAGATAGAGAGAGAGACAGAGAGAGAGAAACAAAGAGAGGTAGAGAGAGAGAGAGAGAGACAGAGAGAGAAAGAAAAACAAAGAGTGAGACAGAGACAGAGAGAAACACAGAGAGACAGAAACAAAGAGATAGAGAGACAGACAGACAGACAGACAGAGAGACAGACAGACAGAGAGAAACAAACAGAGATAGAGAGAGAGACAGACAGAGAGAGAAACAAAGCGAGATAGAGAGAGACAGACAGACAGAGAGAGAGAAACAAAGAGAGATACAGATAGAGGGAGAGCGACAGAGAGAGAAACACAGAGAGATAGAAACACAGAGAGATACAGATAGAGGGAGAGAGACAGAGAGAGAGAAACACAGAGAGAAACAGATAGAGGGAGAGAGACAGAGAGAGGGAGAGAGACAGAGAGAGAAACACAGAGAGAGAGAAACACAGAGAGATACAGATAGAGGGAGAGAGACAGAGAGAGAAACACAGAGAGAGAGAAACACAGAGAGATACAGATAGAGGGAGAGAGACAGAGAGAGAAACACAGAGAGAGAGAAACACAGAGAGATACAGATAGAGGGAGAGCGACAGAGAAACACAGAGAGAGAGAAACACAGAGAGATACAGATAGAGGGAGAGAGACAGAGAGAGAGAAACACAGAGAGATACAGATAGAGGGAGAGCGACAGAGAGAGAAACACAGAGAGAGAGAAACACAGAGAGATACAGATAGAGGGAGAGAGACAGAGAGAAAGAAACACAGAGAGATACAGATAGAGGGAGAGAGACAGAGAGAGAAACACAGAGAGATACAGATAGAGAGACAGACAGAGAGAGAGAAACAAAGAGAAATACAGATAGAGGGAGAGAGACAGAGAGAGAAACACAGAGAGAGAGAAACACAGACAAAGAGAGAGATCAGTATTGTGCACAAAACAAATGCAAAGAAACAAAACCAATAGGATACAGCTGATCAAACAATAAAATGTTATCGATAATGGACAAAAGGCAATAGCAGATATGGCAACAGTCTATATGAAACTGCAAAGAAAATAATACAATAAACACAAAGTAAATAACATAAGAGAAAGTACTGTAGAAAGTACACAGGTGCCTCCAGCCCCTGAGAGCTGGGCTGCTCTCAGTCTCAGTGGAGAGCACGTTTATTTTTGGCACACTTCAAAAAATGCAGAGAGAATAAAGAGACGAGGGGAACGAACGACTCTGTACTAATGAGATTTCCAGACAAGGCTCCCAGTGTATGGGAGAAATGCCATGGCCGCCTGGGAGGGAGCCCTAATGCCACTACACTTTGTCAATATCTCTCTGTGATAGGGCTGTATGCTCTTATGATGGGGCCTCTGTGCACATGGCAGGCAGACACTCGCTGTGCGAGCAAATATGAACAAACACAAGGGGTTGGGGCTGAGGGAATGCTCTCTCTCTCTCTCTCTCTCTCTCTCTCCACTCTGTGACGCCAAATAATGCGAACGTGGAAGCACTAGTGACATGGCAGTCAGTGTTGTGCCCCACAGTAGCACCAGTGACTTGCCTTTCCTGTTTTCTCTGCTGCTGTTTGCCCAGCTCCTCTGCTAAGTGAGTGTGCTATATTATTTCATTGGCAGGAGTTTCTAGGGGTTCAACTACAGAACGTTTGGAGCTTTGCCAGCATGCCAACCTCCTGAACACACACAGACAACTCAGGGGGTGGGGAACATAAACTCATTTGGCAAATAGTACTATCTAGAAAGTCTGTGGCCCGCACCCACTCATGAACACACACACACATAAAAGTGCACAAAAGACAGGCTGTCATTTTGCAGTATCATCAATGGAGTGTGAAGCATGACCCAGGGGGGAGGAGGTAGCTGAAGTAACACACACACACACACTGAGCGCACAGCAGACTGTGGCTCCACTGCACATAGTGGCCACTGGGGGACCTGCTATATAGAAGCAGTGCAGCAGCAACCGCACACAGTACAATAACACACACACACAGTACAATACCACACACACACAGTACAATACCACACACACACAGTACAATACCACACACACACACAGTACAATACACACACACACAGTACAATAACACACACACACAGTACAATACCACACACACACACACACACACACACACACACAGTACAATACCACACACACACAGTACAATAACACACACAGTACAATACCACACACACACACAGTACAATACCACACACACACAGTACAATACCACACACACACAGTACAATACCACACACACACACACACACACACACACACACACACACACACACACACACACACACACACACACACACACACACACACACACACACACACACACACACACACACACACACACAGTACAATACCACACACACACAGTACAATAACACACACAGTACAATACCACACACACACAGTACAATACCACACACACACAGTACAATAACACACACATAGTACAATACCACACACACACAGTAAAATACCACACACACACACACAGTACAATACCACACACACACACACACAGTACAATACCACACAAACACAGTACAATAACACACACACACACACACACAGTACAATACCACACACACACACACACACACACACACACACACACACACACACACACACACACACAGTACAATACCACACACACACAGTACAATAACACACACAGTACAATACCACACACACACAGTACAATAACACACACACACACAGTACAATAACACACACACAGTACAATACCACACACACACAGTACAATACCACACACACACACACAGTACAATACCACACACACACACACACACACACACACAGTACAATACCACACACACACAGTACAATAACACACGCACACACACAGTACAATACCACACACACACACAAACACACACAGTACAATACCACACACACACAGTACAATACCACACACACACAGTACAATAACACACACACACACACAGTACAATACCACACACACACACACAGTACAATACCACACACACACACACACACACACACACACACACACACACACACACACACACACACACACACACACACACACACACACACACACACACACACACACAGTACAATACCACACACACACAGTACAATAACACACACAGTACAATACCACACACACACAGTACAATATCACACACACACACAGTACAATAACACACACACAGTACAATACCACACACACACAGTACAATACCACACACACACACACAGTACAATACCACACACACACACACACACACACACACACAGTACAATACCACACACACACAGTACAATAACACACGCACACACACAGTACAATACCACACACACACACAAACACACACAGTACAATACCACACACACACAGTACAATACCACACACACACACACACACAGTACAATACCACACACACACACACACACAGTGCAATACCACACACACACACACAGCACACCACTACACACACACAACGGAGAATAAAAAAATCTCAGCAGCCCTTGTGAAATAAAACAAAAAAGCTATTTTAAAAATGCGCGGTTCAGTGAGCCAGGTTTATTGGCCTGTTAAAGCCCCAGCCAGCCTCGCACATCCCTCCTCCTCCACGCCAGCCTGCTGCAGACATGCATCCTCACAGGAGACAGGCAGGGAAGCAGGCAGGGCCAGGGAGGCTGACTGCCAGGCATTCCCACGCTCTCCCCCCTGTCCTCCCCTAGTGCTGACGGTGTTTCCACAGCTAACAGGTGGTCCAGGTTTAGAAACAGAGAGAAACAATATTAAGACAAGACTGAGCCCACAGGCTAGTAGAGCGAGACTGAGCCCACAGGCTAGTAGAGCGGGACTGAGCCCACAGGCTAGTAGAGCGAGACTGAGCCCACAGGCTAGTAGAGCGGGACTGAGCCCACAGGCTAGTAGAGCGAGACTGAGCCCACAGGCTAGTAGAGCGAGACTGAGCCCACAGGCTAGTAGAGCGAGACTGAGCCCACAGGCTAGTAGAGCGAGACTGAGCCCACAGGCTAGTAGAGCGAGACTGAGCCCACAGGCTAGTAGAGCGAGACTGAGCCCACAGGCTAGTAGAGCGAGACTGAGCCCACAGGCTAGTAGAGCGAGACTGAGCCCACAGGCTAGTAGAGCGAGACTGAGCCCACAGGCTAGTAGAGCGAGACTGAGCCCACAGGCTAGTAGAGGCGAGACTGAGCCCACAGGCTAGTAGAGCGAGACTGAGCCCACAGGCTAGTAGAGCGAGACTGAGCCCACAGGCTAGTAGAGCGAGACTGAGCCCACAGGCTAGTAGAGCGAGACTGAGCCCACAGGCTAGTAGAGCGAGACTGAGCCCACAGGCTAGTAGAGGGAGACTGAGCCCACAGGCTAGTAGAGCGAGACTGAGCCCACAGGCTAGTAGAGCGAGACTGAGCCCACAGGCTAGTAGAGCGAGAGATGGGGCAGATAGAATATACAAAACTAAACAAAAATGAGAAATTACAGAGTCCAACTATTTTGGCATCTCTTTGCTGGGATAACAAAGGGAGCTGGAGCTGGCTTCCTGAGCAGTATATTTTGTGGAAACGAGTGCAGAATACAGCTAGTGACACATTTACAGTGCAGGGTTGCTGACGCCTTATCTTGTGACCCTAAACCGAACTCATTCTACTTCCTGACCCTAAAGGGCATCACAACAGTGGCAAGTTGGGAGTCAGCAGGGAGGGGAGGAAAGGATTTGCCTTACAAGTACAATTTTAGTCTCTTAGCAGGCGCTCTTATCCAAAGCGACTTACAGGATAGCTTTTTTGTGCCTAGTCGGCTCGGGAATTCAAACCAGCAACCTTTCAGTTACTCTTTACCACTAGCCTGCCTGCCTGCCGCCACCCCCAGTTGATCAAGTTGTACATTTAGCCCTACCTTGTGTTTCTTCCCGGGCTGGCGTTCGCCACCCGTCTTGTCCTTCTTGTCGGAGAAGGAGAACTTGACGTCCCCGTCCTCGAAGGCGTACGGGTCTACCTCAGGCTCGTGGTCGTCGTCGGTGATGGCGGCGGCCAGGTACTGGTTCCTCCGCTGAATGTATATCTGCACACGCTCCTCCGACACCTTCAGAGGCCGCATAGATGTGGCCATCAGCCTGGGAACAGGAGACACAGTGAGGGGACAGAATATTCATTATGATAAACAGGGCCACATAGTACAGTAATTTACTGATAACAGAGTGGGATGCAGTTATACTGTTTGTTTAGGCCTATATGGCTGTGCAGATCATTTATCAACATTTTGGGGAGGTAGAGCATGAGGACATTTTAATCTGTTGCTATGCATGTCTCTTTTTCAACGTAATCTGTGAATAATCTTTCCTATGACTATGGGCCTGTGTTCTAGTTGTTGATGTTGTTGTTCCGATGTTACTAGACTAAATGAGCACTGCTGGGCCCCTCTGAGGGGGAGGGACCCAGCTCATGTAGGTCCCTTCTCTCTCTCTCTCTCTCCCTCCCTCTCTCCGGCTAGGCTGTGATGCGAGGTGACAGTGCGCAGTGGCCCCGGCCAGAGATTAGCAGGCATTTAGAGCTGCTTCCCGGCCACCAGGATTACTCCCGCCCGCTCTCCGCACCAGAATAGCCCTGCTGTCCATAGCCCTGCCTATGGCACTGTCCAGCATCCATCCCTGAAATTGTATAACCCCTCCGATAATTCCCAAGACCGCCACTGCTCGGCCTGCCGGACAGCTAGCCTGCCTGCCTGCTCTCCGGCGCACCGATCCTAGTCCGTCTCAGCCTCTGTCACTCTTTGCATCCCTCTCTCCCTCCACATCCCTTTCTCTCTGCTCCCTCGAGTCCACTTCTATCATCTCCCTCTCTCAGTGAAGCGACACCTCGGCTCTGACATCAAGGCTTTGAAGATACCACCCTCCTTAATGTGTTCAGGGTGGAGAGGAAGGAAAGAGGAGTTATGATAGAGAGGGAGTAGACAGATGGATCCATTTATTTATATAACCCTACCTCTATCCCTCTATCTCTGGCGCCCTGTGTGTGTGTGTGTGTGTTGGGGGGGGATCAATAAGCTCTCTCCAGTCTCTGCTGCAGTGCTGGCCATGCACATTAGTGATGTATGATGTCAAAAGGGCACATAGCGAGAGATTAACATGCTGTGTGTGCTCAGCGCCACCAGAGAACATTCTAAGGCAGGGGCGGGGAGGGAGGGAGGGGAGGCCCGGTTGTGCATCACTGCTCTTTCAATCACTTTTATTTTCTAGAATGTTGGAGGTACTCAAAAAGGGTCCCTTCTGTCTGTGTGCCAGAGGGGGTGATGGGAAGGGAGGGAGGGTTGGATGGCTGAACAGTGAGTCAGTAAATGGCTGGGGGCCTCTAGCACCCTCTATGGGCAATAGTGGCTGTTGAATGGTTAAATCAATGGGGAGATAAGAATGAATGAATGAACAGGGATAGACACTCACTCAGTGACAGACACCACCTCCTGTCCTCCCGAGGCCTCGTCTCTCTCCCTGTCCCTCAGCTTGTCCCAAGGCAGCGTTGGCGTTGGTATTGCGGCCTCTTTCCTCCTGGGCAGGTTGAAGAACCTCCATGGCGCTGGGGAGCCATCCTCCTCCAGGTTGACTGCAGAGCTTACGTACACAGTGGGCTCCAGGGGCTCGGGTGGGTAGGCCGTGTGGTGGTGGTGGAAGTGCTGTGCCAGGCCATCCAGTCCATGGTGGTCCCCGACGCCACCCTTCTGTTCCGCCAGGCAGGGCTCCGGGGGTGGCTGGTAGAAGTGTTGGCTGTGGGGGGTGGAGGGGTTCTTTAAAGAGCCGTCACCCATCTCCTCTCCTCTGTCGCGCTCACAGGGGTGGGGGCTGAGGGGAGGGGGCTGAGGGGAACCTGTCATCTCTGAGGAACCACCGGCACTACCCACCCCTCCGTCGTGCCGCTGGGGGGTCTTGGTGACACCATCGGTAGGGTGGAGGCCAGGGAAGCGACCCCCCTCCTGCTGGGCCCTCATGGCAAGCCTCTGGCCTGCCGCCTTCGTCTCCATGGTAACGTCATCGCAGGCGGCGCTGCGGTGGTGGAAGGGTGTCTGTGGCCTTTTGGTCTGCTTGTCGCTCTTCTCTGGCTTGTCACCTCCAGTCTTGTGCTTGGTGGGTGGCTGGGTGTGGGTGGGCTGGCCTGCTGACTGGGGCTGGCCCGGGGTACAACCACCTCGCTGTTTCAGGGCTTTATGCCTGGAAGGAAACAGAGGAAGAGAAAGCATGTCATTTACATGTCTCACTGCAAGACAAACAATAATGCCATTCGTTCACCTGTGTTAAGGTTGTGCATTCATTAGCTCAATAAACAGTGTTGAGAGGCAACACTGATCTACTTCAAGCAATTACCAAGAACAAACTGATCTACAGAACATTTAAATTAGGACTCAAAATCAGGTGTATGAGATTTATACATTTATACTTAATTCATATTTAATGCTGATTTATACTGAAAATATATTTAACGCAGATTTATATTGAGCAAATAGTATGAAACACATTCATTACATTTATTCCCAATTACATATAGTAAACTGTAGATCTTTCACTTCCTACTTTCCCATTTGTTTTGTGTTAAAAGTCAATGTAGCCAGTCAAATGACCAATCTGGCAATTATACGTTTTCATGTCTTTACTGAACACACCATGTAAACATTCACAGTGCAGGGTGGGAAAAGCATTTCATAACTGGTTGACCCTCCTTTGGCAGCAATAACCTCAACCAAACGTTTCCTGTAGTTACGGATCACACCTACACAACGGTCAGGAGGAATTTTGGACCACTCCTCTTTACAAAACTGTTTCAGTTCAGTAATATTTTGGGGATGTCTGATGTGAACCGCTCTCGAGATCATGCCACAGCATCTCAATCGGGTTGAGGTCAGGACTCTGACTGGACCACTCCAGAGGGGTATTTTCTTCTATTGAAGCCATTCTGATGTTGATTTACTTCTGTGTTGTGTGTAGTTGTCCTGTTTCATCAGCCAACTTCTGTTGAGCTTCAATTGGTGGACAGACAGCCTAACATTCTCCTGCAAACTGTCTTGATAAACTTGGGAAGTCCTTTTTCTGTTGATGATAACGGGCTGTCCAGGCCCTGAGGCAGCAAAGCAGCCCCAAACCATGATGCTCCCTCCACCATACTTTACAGTTGGGATGAGGTTTTGATGTTGTTGTGCTGTGCCTGTACCTCTCCAGACATAGTGCTGTGTGTTCCTTCCAATCAACTCAACTTTAGTTTAATCTGTCCGCAGAATATTTTGCAAGTAGCTCTGTGGAAAAACCAGGTGAGATGTTAACATCTCTAATCTCATCTCATTGATTGGACTCCAGGTTAGTTGAGTCCTGACTCCAATTAGCTTTTGGAGAAGTCATTAGCCTAGGGGTTCACATACTTTTCCCAACCTACACTGTGAATGTTTCAATTATGTATCAAAATATATATGTATAAAAATATACAAGAAAAATACAATCATTTGTGTGTTATTATTTTAAGCACACTGTGTGTGTCTATTGTTGTGATATTGTATGACTAATTTATGCAGAAATTCAGGTAATTCCAAAGGGTTCACATACTTTTTCTTGCCATTGTAAAATAAACAAATTAATTCCTCTCAAATATAATAAACTCCTCATGTTATGCCGATGCTACTCTAACAAACATCTTAAACTGATGTTATTATTCTGCACTCTATTGGCCTCCTAACCACAACCAAAACCATGCATCTTGTCTAGCTCACACCCACTAGAAAAGAGCATTCCCCAAAGGCTGTGTTTATTGGGGAGAAAACTGAGTGAAGCGTGTGTGCCCTAATGAACATGACCCAGGTTGGAAGGAGACCTGTTTCTGGTTGGGTTTAAAATGTGGAATGTGTTGTGGTGGTCCCCAGCCCGTAGGCCCCCAAAGTTCTCTAGGCTGCCCTGTCAGACACCTGGCCTGTCAGACACCTGGCCTGTCAGACACCTGGCCTGTCAGACACCTGGCCTGTCAGACACCTGGCCTGTCAGACACCTGGCCTGTCAGACACCTGGCCTGGCACCTCTGTGACCATCGTGTGTGTCGCGTCATGACCAGTCAAGCTCCCCTGCTAACCAGCCTGCCTGTTACTGCTGACCCTGGCCCAGTGCATACCACCACCAGCTCTGCTGTCAACACTCAAGCACACACACGGTCCCCAGTTTAGGCCCAGGGAGAGGCAGCTACTAAGTTACCTCATGTTTCACTGTAAGGGGACCGAGGAGAAGTGGTGAAAAAAGTACCCAAGTGTCATACTTGAGTAAAAGTAAAGATACCTTAACAGAAAATGACTCAAGTAAAAGTGAAAGTCACTCAGTAAAATACTACAAGTCTTTAGTTTTAAATATACTTAAGTAACAAAAGTAAATGTAATTGCTAAAATATTCTTAAGTATCAAAAGTAAAAGTATAAATCATTTCAAATTCCTTATATTAAGCAAACCATTATTTATAAATAGTCAGGGGCATACTCAAACGCTCAGACATCATTTACAAATGAAGTATTTGTGTTTAGTTAGTCTGTCAGATCAGAGGCAGTAGGGTTGACCAGGGATTTTGTCTATAAGAGCGTGAATTGGACAATTTTCCTGTCCTGCTAAGCATTCAAAATGTAACTACTACTTTTGGGTGTCAGGGAAAATGTATGGAGTAAAAAGTACATTATTTTCTTTAGGGATGTATTGAAGTAAAAGTCAAAGTTACCAAAAATATAAATGGTAAAATAAAGTACAGATACTCCAAAAAACGACTTTAGTAGTACTTTAAAGTATTTTTACTTAAGTACTTTACACCACTGCCGAGGAGCAATACATCTAAAGTCAGGCTATGACACTGGCTAGTGGCTGTGGGGGGAGGAGTGGGATGAGGGGGGTCAACTCAGGGTCAACTCGGCTAGAGGGGGCACCGGGATGTTATTTGGCTGGTGGTCTGTCAGCACGGTAACCACAGGCTACTCTTATGGTTGTGGAGCAGGCAGCATGTTGAGGGAGGGAGGTAGCTGTTGTCCTTCCCACTACTACACAGGATTATAATATAACCGGGCTGCTTAACTGTCAGCCGGCAGAGAGCGGCAAGACGCAGCAAAAACAATATGCAGAGTGGGTAAACAATAACACACACACACACACAAACATCTTCCTGCAGCCAAGCCGATAGCCAGTAGAATTTGTGCTGCACACACAGGAATTCAATTTCCAATGTCACCTCCAGTACTCTAGGTCAGGGATTCTCAAAGTTCCTTCTTTCTTTCTTTACATTTCATTTGTTTTCATGAATATTACTAACAACAACATATTAAACCCATTTTGGCCAAGGGATCCGTGGAATAGGTTTAGAGGGTTCAATACAACACTCTGTAATATTATTATCTACAATTTATGTTCATAAGGTCCAATGCAGCCATTTTTTAAAATCTCAATATCAAATCTGGGTAACAATTAAGTACCTTACTGTGATTGTTTTCAATTCAAATGGTCAAAGATAAATAAAAATAGCTTCTTAGAAAATACCAATTTCTCAAGTAAGAACCGTCTCAGAGTTGTTTGTGGGGAGGGGGAAACTGAAAATGTGCTTTTATTGGCAGAGTCTTTTTCTTATTGGTCTATTTTTTAAAAATGATGTCACCATAGAAGGCCAAAACTCAGTCCCACCCAAACAGGCAGACATTTCAAACAGCTCTTACCTAAAAGGGCATTATCATAATTTTCACAATTTCACAGTATTATTCCAACCTCATAGTGTGGAAATATATATAAAACACAGGATAACAGACCTGGGAAGCTCACAGGGATATTGGTATATTGGTATCCATATTCTTTTTCAATTATTTTGAATTAGCTTTAAAGCTGCAACAACCCAAAAAGATTCTCTGCCCTGTGACAAAGTGTGTAGAATTGCAGGAAATGTGCTTGAAAACTGGAAAAAAAAAAAAGATCCAATGCTCAGAGATGGGCCTTTAAAATGTTCCTTCCTGAGACTTGGTTCATCCAGTCATGCACTGCCAAAGTCATAGTAGAACTCCTTGTATGCTATTTTTCTCTCACTAGAGGTGTGTTCTGATTATGAGGGGTCTCTGATGAATTTGCTATCACAACAGCAGTCCCAAGCCCCAAAGAGTTAGAGAACCCCTCCTCTAGGTTCCCTCCAACTAATTAACACCTCTAGCCAGACTTCCCCAAAGTCAGTTCTCACATTCACACATTAACCCACTAAATTTTTAGAGTGGCCATCTCCCTAAACAGGTCTTCTAGAGGTCTGACTGGCCTCTGGGTCTCTCCCACTGCATCCCTGTACACAGCCTGCCTTCCCTCACAACACCAGTGGAGAACAAGGGGCTCCCCCAATCTATAGTGAAAGTGCTCCTCGAGCAAAAAGACACAAACATACACAAAGCAAACTCCCAGAGAGAACATAAAGGTAAAGAGTGTCTACTGCTACTCTCTGTTTATCATACATGCATAGTCAATTTAACCATAGCTACATGTACATACTACCTCAATCAGCCTGACCAACCGATGCCTGTATATAGCCTCACTACTGTTATAGCCTCGCTACTGTTATAGCCTCCCTACTGTTATAGACTCG